>NC_133382.1:511613-757908 GCF_049309525.1 Garra rufa
TTTGTAGTTTCTCCGTAATCCGTTATTTATTTGTTTACTGCAAAGAAACTGACACAGAGTACAGAGTCATACATGTACATTAAAACAAATCATGTACAACCAGGAAAGAAATCGATATAAATAAACCACAGACTTAACGATTATTGTATTATAGGTTTTTTGGACATAGCTAAAGCTTGATATCTTTAAACAAGCCGAAAAATAAATAAATGCTTTTGGCTAGGCTATAGATTTTGCTCATTATCATATTAAATTAGGTAAGTAACCGTATTAATACGCACATTCTCTTTTTGTAGCTTTGTAAAGTTATAAAAAAAGTAACTGTGTCTTTAACCAACAATACTGCAAACAAATATTTAGATTACGATTTTTTTTATAAATGGACAAAAATATGTAGTACATATTATTATGGAGCGTTACGTCACTTTGATTTTTTGTTTTGTTTTTGTTTTTCCTCAGTCATTTATTTGGTTATATATTTAAATTAAGTTCTACAAATGCAGGGGAGAGAAATCAATATAAAGGAGTATCCGTAAAAGCTTAATAACAGACCACAATATATAAATATATGCTACGGCTAGGCTACAGATTTTGCTCATTATCATATGAAATTATGTAAGTAACCGTATACTCACATTCTCGTTTTGTAGCTTTGTAAAGTTATAAAAAAAAACTGTTTCTTTAACCAACAATACTGCAAACAAATATTGAGATTACGATTTATTTATTTATTTATTTTTTTATAAATGGACAAAAATATGTAGTGCTTATTATTTCGGAGCGTTAAGTCACTTAATTTTTTTCCCTCAGTCATTTATTTATTTAAATTAAATCCTACAAGCATACATGCAGGAGAAAGAAAGCAATATAAAGCAGAATCAGTATAAAATCGTTTATAAGTATAATAACCTTATAAGCTAAATTTCCAAATCAATAAAGCTGCAAAGAAATATTAGGATTTTCCGAAATATTTTAATATGAATGAACGTAACGCAGCTTCGGTGCGGATTGCGTCGACGCGCAGACCGTAGTCACGTGGTGTCCGCAGCACTGGCCGCGCGCACGGTATTTGTGTCGGCTCATATTCCGAGAGGAAGGAGCATAGCGACGGAAATAGGAGGGGGAGAGACACCATCCCTTTAAGAACAACTGGGACATAGCGGAGAGAGGAAAAGGAGAGGAGGGGGTAGAAGAAAGAGGAATTAAAAAGAAAAGGAAGAAAGAGACAGGGAAGGGAGGGAGGGAGTGAGAGAGAGCGCGATAAAAAAAGAAAGATGACATCCTGTGAATTGAAGCGCCGAGGTGGAGCGGCGGGCTGCGGCCGGGCTCCAGCGGTATTCGTCCGGGTCACGGCTTGAATCCGACAGCGAGGCTTCGACAAACACCCGAGTGGCCTATCGGGGGATCGAGGAAAAAAACACTGATTTATCCACAGCAACCTTAAGTTGGACTCGAGCGCATTACGTCTGACTAACCGTTATTATAACGCCTAAATGCCTCGACTCCTGATTGATAATGCATGGTGAAGAGTCTAGGAATAACATTGCTTTTTTCGACATTTTAACTCGTGCAAATGAATAAACAGCACGGTGTTGTGATGTCTCGGCTTGAAGTTAAATAGGAGCAAAGTGAACACTAAATAGTGTGCATTACTGCCTGCTAATCTGAGCCGTTAATTAATTAAGTCATTGGCAGAACAGTGTGGAAACACATCTAAACATTATTTGCAAACTGCAGACGATCCAAATGATGTCTTTGGCGCGTTATTAATCTTCAGGATTGTGTAACGTTAGTTGATTATAATATTCATCGCTGTGGAACAAAATGGATGCCGCGTGGAGCAATTTTCTCTTCCAGGTGAGACTGAACGTGGATTGTGTGTGTGTGTGTATGTGTGTGTGTGTAAATTAATGTGTCCTTCCAGAACATCTGCGTTAGTACATTAAGTGCACTCCAGTTGTACCTACACTGAAGTTTTGAATTCAAACTTAGTACTTTGTGATTGTTCTTTCCCAGACCACACCTTCACAAGCCCAAGTGGAGGGGAGCCTCCAATCAGAGCTTCTGCCTGTCCACACGACCTCACCTCAAACCCCGCCCACCGAGCACATAGCCCCGCCCCCGTCGACAGTGGACACTGCTGCTCTCAATGAGGACCCTGTACCTGGTGGGTGAGCAGAGGAGGAGGAGGAGGAGGAGGGATGGGGAGGGCAGGGGAGGGAGGTTTGGAGAGGAGCGAGGAAGCTGCTGGGGAGGGGTTGGAGGTTTTCTGTGGTTGATCACATAGAGCAGCACAAGCAGAGCTTCTTGGAATATCGGCAGGTTATCTTCTGCCGGAGGTCAACCGAACTTCGTTAGGGCATTCGTTAGGACTTTTCTGAAGGCCCTACTTTTAGAATTAGGCACACAGGCATCTAAAACCTAGAAGGAAGCCAAATCCATGAGCTGTACAAATGCCCACACTCACTTGTATGGAAAAAATACGATGGATAAAGAATCTAAATGCTGTAAGATTTTTAAAATTCAGGTCAGAAAGTGTTTCTGTACAGTTGTGATCACGTTTACCAATGTTTAGCCAATTCTCATGGGTAAAAGTCATTCTTTTTAATAAGAATCTGCACTATTGGAAATGTTCTCATGCATATCTCACAATGCGTTTGGAATTAGCTGCACTGACCAACAGAAAGCTGCTTGAGTTGAAATTTACTTCACTATACTGTAGACCAGTGCTATACAGCACTTTTAACAATACAGGTTGTGTCAAAGCAACTTCACAGTATTAAATAAGAATAGTGTCAGTAGTGCATACGCTCCATGCTGCAGCAGAGTCAGATTGTGCAGAGGACTCATCTGGTTCCTGTGGTCTTACACCGATAGAGTTCTTTACTGATGATCTCTGGGGCTCATAGAGTTGATGTGGTCTCTGCTGACATTCAGGGCTGTAGAGGTCGTCTCTAGGTGTTGATCCACCATCTGATCTTGGTACAGACTGGATCTGGTGGCTAAGGTGACCTCGGAATAAGAACAAAACAGACTAATATTAGCGTAGAAGCCATTGCTCTTCTGATGCAACGAGTACATCGGGTGTTATGGGAGTTTTTTCGGTTCCGGTTGACCTAAATAATGCAGCCTAACAATCCTTTAACAGATTTGAATTATAGGAATGTGTTAAGTGGAGTCTTTAATCTAGATTTAAACTGACAGAGTGTGTCTGTCTCCCGAACAGTGTTAGCTAGATTGTTCCAGAGTTTAGGCGCTAGATAAGAAAATGATCTGCCGCCCGCAGTTGATTCTGATATTCTAGGTATTATCAAATGGCCAGAGTTTTGAGAACGCAGCGGACGTGAGGGACTATAATGCCATAAGAGATCGTTCAAGTACAGAGGAGCTGAACCATTGAGGGCTGTATATTTAGCTCTTTCATTTAGAAGGCGGGGTTTCGCAGCCTTAATGGTCGTTGTGTTGTTCACCATTCAAAACTATACGAGTGACAAGTCTTGGGTATTCTATAGTCTTTGTTATAAGCCCTGACACAATCTGAGCAAAGGATCACGGGGTCCCGAAGTGTCCATCAGTTGTACCCTTTGAAATCCTTCATTCTGAAGGGCCCTTTGAAGTGGCCAGTTCTGAGCTCAGTTTGGAACGACACTTCAATATGACGGCTGTGATTGTTTTCACTCCGCAGTGCCCTTCGGATGGCGACATGTGCCGTTTGGAGTGCACCATTTGTGTGTTTCTGTATAGAGACAGAGCGACACGCATCATAGTCTGAAAACCACACCCACTGGAGGACAGCAGTCCAACGCTCTCCATTGACTTAGTATTGCGGGAAGCTGCCACAGAACTACAATTTTATAAGCTGATGACCTAAAAAATGAGCGTTTAAGGACACAAAAGTAGAGTGCAACACGTCATATTACTCTGAGAACTACACCCGCTGGTGGGAAATTTAATGGTGACAGTAAACATTTATTATTTAACCATGTCATAGGATTATTTCACCATCCTGTGTGAACCTGAAAGGAGGAGATATATTGAGAAACTCAATTGTATTGGTCTATGTCAGTGCTCCTTTTCCTTACCTTCCTTTTGTTGGAGAGATGATCGGCCCAATGTGAAATACCCTGACATCTACAACTATTTGTGTCCTTAAACACTCGTTTATTTAGGTCGACAGCTTATAAAAATGTGGTTCTGTTTTTTTAGCATGTTTACTGTACACCTTGACTCATAGCAGCGTTTAGACATTGTTCTGTTTTTTGTTACAAGTCAGAAATGACAAGGAGTCCGCTTCCTGCAGTACAAAGTCAATGGAGAGCGTTGGATTGTTGTCCTCTCCAGTGTGGGGGCGTGGCCTAATGCACTCTGTCTCTATATCAGACACACCCACTTCAGGTGTTGCGGTCTCCAGTAGTGAGCTGATGGGCTGAGTCAGGTGTGATAGACGAGGCAGAGATAGTAAAATGTGCCTCCAGGACCTGTTTGAAACCACTGCAATTGGCAATGGAGCTTTTTGTGCTGAAATTACTGGAACATCGTTAGTCAGGAAGTGTCTGTAAATGTACACATTAGGGTTGTTCGGGGAATTTTTACAGGTGAAATTTACAATCTGAATTTTTATTTTGAAACTTTGATGTCAGGTGACCAAAATTCAATTCAGTGTCTAATATCAGTTGTTATCAGTGTTGGGTGAGTTACGCTAAAATAGTAATTATTTACTAGTTACTAATGACATCCACAGTGTAATTAAATTACTGTACAAATTACTCTGTCCGAAAACTATTTAATTACCTTTTACTAACTACTTTCTAAACCCTATATCAACCTCAACAAGTTAGTGATACAAGGATAGACATGAACAGATAACTGCATACATTATTCTGACACACTTTAGATAAGGGTTCAATTCTCCTTATTCTCACCTATTAACTATGACTTTTGCCTCAATATACTGCTTATTAATACTTAGTGAAATAGTTGTTAAGTTTAGGAATTGGGTAGAATTAAGGATTTAGAATAAGGTCTTACAGAATAAGCCATTAATATGTGCTTAAGTAATAATAAACAACCAACATCCCAGTGATATTCATGCTAATAACCAACTAAATAATTGTGATAACTGGACATTAAAGTGTTACCAATATTCTTATTAACTCACAAAAGTATTTAAAGTGAGAAGGGCACATAAAAAGCATGCATTTTATGGATAGATTTTACATTTTTGATGTTAAATCCACTGTTGTACTAATGTTCTACAAAAAGTGTGAAAAAGTTTGAAAATTTTTAAAAAAAGTTTTAGAAATTGTAGAAATTATGGCTTTCAGCCTGAGAAAGGTTGAAGCTTAAAGAAGTTTTGAAGCTAAAAGATTGAATGTTTTAAAGGTAAGAGTCTGTCAGATGGATGGATATATGGATAGATGACATGTTTTGAACAGTCTTGGCTCATTTGAACATTCCCTCAATGTTAGTCTATGGGATTTTTCCCAGTTGTAATCGTCATTTTTAGGAAAACCATAAGTCGGATCAGTTAGAAAAGATACAGCAACTGGAGTCAGATCAGTCTGAAGATCTGGCCTGAGTTTGGAGTTTGTAGAGTTAAAACTCTAGGAGGAATACTATATAACTGTAAGTTTAAATAGCATTTGAGTGAGTTGGCTTTCTCGAGCCAATTTGATTACATTAGATGCAACTGTAATTAAATGACAGAAAAAGTAACAATAATCCCTTACTTTACTTTTTCAAGAGAAAAGTAATTAAAAGACAATAACTAATCAGTTAGTAACTAGTTACACCCAACACTGCTTGGTTTTTTTCAGATAGATGTCAAATACTGATCTCAGCCCCATCTGCATTCTCAACCAAAATACAACATCTGACCCACGTTGCTGTCCGACGTCAAGCTGGCGTTATATTGAGGTCTGGTGTCTGCTGCTGGTGGACAGTCAACCCTTTTTGCCTGTGAAATTGCACAGAAATTATTGGAAAGTCAGAGTAGAAATCACAACGTCGGCCACTTAAATTCACCGCTTTGACTTTGGTTTGAAAGTGATTTCAGCGTGAAATCATCACGCATCTCTCCACTATAACAGACAATCATGAGATTTAGCAGAAATGTTGGAAAGTCAGAGGTCAAAGTGTACATTAACGGTCTCATTAGTGTTTATTGACTCTGTTTTATGTCTGGGTCCCATCAGTGAAGCCCGTGTCCAGGCCGGCCCGCGCCGCTCACATCTGCTCCATCTGCAGCAAACAGTTCAAGAACAGCTACAACCTGCGGCGCCATCAGTCCGTCCACACCGGCGTGCGCATGAAGGCGGGAGCGCAGAGCCAAGAGGCCGTGGCCAAAGAGAGCGTGGAGCGTCAGGCGGTGCCCCTGTCTCTCCTGCAGCTCTCCATCCCGCAGCAGCAGACACAAACACACACTCCTCTGCTGCTGCAGTCTCACGCTCAAGTCCTGGCCGTTACCGATGGAAACGATGTTGCCATGGAGAGCGTGGCTTCCACGGTGACCGCCCTCCCTCCTCCGGCAGCTGTTGTCATGGCAACAGGGGAGCCTGTACAGGTGGGCATCCGTGTGTGTGTTTCAGAATCTCCTACAGTGAATCACAAATACTGCTCTGAACACCTTAATATACACCACAAAACCAGTCCGAAGTAGCGCAGGTTTATTTGTAGCAATAGCCAACAAAACATTGTATGGCTCAACATTATCGATTTTTCTTTTATGCCAAAAATCATTAGGATATTAAGTAAAGATCATGTTCCTTGAAGATATTTTGTATGTTTCTTAGCGTGAATATATCAAAACTTAATTTGTGATTAGTGATATCTCAACCAAATACAGTCCTGTCCTAACAAACCAGACATCAATGGAAAGCTTATTTATTCAACTTTCAGATAAATGTAATGAGTCTCAATTTACAAAAATGGACTCTTATGACTAGTTTTGTAGACCAGGGATAACAATATTGCTGATAAGTAGAAGCAAGCCTTGGTTATATGAGTCTGATAAGGGTCTTATTGGAGACATTTGCACACCTGTAAGTGTTTAAATACATAAATTCAAAAGCTTGGTAAGCTGACGTATGAATTGAAATATGCCTGTCAGTCTTTATTAAATGATTTTCATCTCTTATGCAGTAATCATGAATGACTGGAAGGATAAAAATGGAAATTATTGAAGCCTGTTTCTGCCACTGAATAAAAAATAAAAAAGATAATTGCGACTTTGTCTGGCAATTCTGACATTTTATATAAACTCACAATTATGGAAAAAAATGTCAGAATTGCGAGATATAAAGTCCAGTTCTGAGGAGAAAAAAGACTGTTCACTGAATTGCAAGTTTATATCTCACAATTCTGACTTTATAACTCGCAATTGAGTTTATATCACGCAATTGTGACACTATTTCTCAGAATTACGAGTTTGTGTCACGCAATTCTGAGAAAAAAAGTCTGAATTGTGAGAAGTCGCAAAAACTTTTTTTTCTTGTTTTTCTTTTTTTATTCAGTGGCGGAAACGGGCTTCCATAGCAAATTCTGTCAAAGTGTGGATATGGAGAGAATATATCAGCTAAATCAGCAAGAAGCAGTAAAAATCAGAAATTGGTTGCCAGACTTTACCATAATGTAGTTAGGAAATGTACAGTGAGGAATAATAAATACCTCTTTCATGATTTCTCATATTTCTTGGTATTTATTTTGAAGGCCCGGTAATGCATATTATCAGATAAAACGTCACTGATTTTGTTTATATAAAAAAAAAAAAAAAAAAAAAAATATATATATATATATATATATATATATATATATACCACATTAGTGTTTTGCATAATAGAATGGCATGTTGTCATTTATATGACAATGATCAAATATATTTATAAAAATATTTGTGTATAAAGATAAAAAATAGCACTGATTTAGGAGATAATTTATTTCTGACACATTCAGGTACAATATTTTACTGGTTCATATTTACTAGTTGTATATAGGAGGTGGAAATAAAACTTAAATACTAAACAAACCAGTTTGTGGTAGTAGTAGTAACAGTATTTTTTTTATTTTATGCCATGTCAGCATCAGCATGCTGTTTTTATGGCAAAAATAAGAAAATACAATAAAAACCAGCAAAAAACAAACACAAGTTATATTACACAAGATTTTTTACATTAATATATGATAACAGTTTTAGGGTTGTGACGATGAGGAAATTTCCCCACCGGTTAATCGGCACGCGACAACACCGGTAATACCGGTATCACCGTGGGGTGGGGGTTTCCTCTTTTTTCTGCTTTTAAATAGCTTATAAATGCGTGCGTATTATACTTTCACTTTCAGTTTTGCGGGAATTGGCAATTCGGCGTCAATTGTTTTAATGGACGACAACGAAACTACAAAAAAAAAACTTTGAACCCAAAATATTGCCAAACAGGTGCTTTTGGACACTAAATCGTCCGCCATTCTCTTTCTGTAAATTCGACTCCTCGCACAGATAATTAACACGGCCAATTCACCATCAGCAATCACACTCCGTATCCAAGCACTACAAGAGAATCCCTTTAAATAGCCAACCAGTCTTACCTTCATCATCTCTTGTTTTCAGCATCCCTCTTCCTGGGCAGGGGGAGTGCCCCGTGCTCGGCCAAACATGCTGAACTTTTATGCTGTTTATTATATGTAAGCGCGAACTCCTCACGTGATAAATGAAATATGACGCATTGTAGCTATGTTCAGTTTTTAATTATATTGCATGCTCTCGTCTTAAGTAAATTATTTAGAATGATATTTTCCATTCAATTCAAATAAATATTTAATAAAAAAACGAATACTTAAAAAAAAAAAAAAGTGGAGACGGTGTCACGGTGGAAAAGTGATGTCACCAGTGTTACGTCTTAAAACCGGTAACACCGTCAACACCGTCTATCGTGGCAAGCCTAAACAGTTTACTAAATAACTCTTTAGGTGAGTTCACAAGAGTTTTCTACATACATTAAAAGCGGTACAGACCGATAAAATATGTTTGACAGAAAGAGGAATCTTGCAAAACATGCATTGACAAACCAGTGTTTACCGACGTTTTAATGTTTATATTTTAGACTCTGCTCAAGATGATGACTTCAAGTCATTTGAATTAAAGGAGTAGTTCACTTCCAGAAGTACAGATAGTGTACTCACCCCCTTGTCATCCAAGACAATTGTGTCTTTCTTTCTTCAGCTGATAAGAAATTGTGTTTTTTGAGGAAAACATTTCAGTATTTTTCTTCATATAATAGACTTCTATGGGGCCCTGAGTTTGAACGTCCAAAATGCAGTTTAAATGCAGCTTCAAACACAAAAAATGGTGCAGTGTAGAGCAGTGCTATGAAGTACTGAAGTACTATGGAAGCAACTTGGTTATTAATTAGTGCAATTATGAATTTACGTCAGATTTGTCCAGTGGGATTGAGTTCCAGGATTTGAGAGGTGTGCAGGTTGTGTGAGGATCTCGTGGAAGTATAAACCAGTCTCAGTGTTCTTCAGAGTGTTGAATATCTCTTCATTTCTCTGCTGGTTTCAGAGGCCAGTAAACCAGAACCCCAACCCCGTGCGGAAGAACCACGCCTGCGAGACCTGCGGCAAAGCCTTCAGAGACGTGTACCACCTGAACCGCCACCGGCTCTCCCACTCGGACGAGAAGCCCTTCTCCTGCCCCATCTGCCAGCAGCGCTTCAAGAGGAAGGACCGCATGAGCCATCACGTCAGATCACACCAGGGAGGAGTGGAGAAACCCTACGTGTGTCCGCACTGCGCTAAAGCTTTCTCACGGTGATGCACGACACTCAACACTCCTGACTATCACTAGACTCACACACATCAGACTGAGAATGAACAGATGTGTCTGTCTCTCCATCTCAGGCCCGATCATCTCAACAGTCATGTCCGACAGGTCCATTCCTCAGAACGACCCTTCAAGTGTCCGGTACACAACTTTGTTCTAGGTTTTGTGTTGCTATTGTTGTCGTCGTTTACATTGAAAGAAAAGTCTTTACCTGATTTCAGTGCATTTCTAAGGTGAGAGGTTGATTTTTATGCATTTATTTGATCCAAAGGACGGCAAAAACAGTGACATTTTGAAATATTTTTACTATTTAAAATAACTGTTTTCTATTTTATTATATTTTAAAAAGTAATGTATTTATTTGATCAAAGCTGAATTTTTAGTATCATTACTCTGATTTGCTGCTCAAAAACATTATTATGATGTTGAAAACAGCTGGTTAGAATTTTTCAGGTTCCTTTGGTGAATATAAAGTTCAGAAGAACAGCATTTATCTAAAATAGAAATCTTTTGTAACATTGTAAATGTCTTTATTATCATTTTTGATCAATTTTGAGCATCCTTCCTAAATAAAAGTATTCATTTCTATAATAAATATTAAAAATATATACTGACTCCAAGCTTTTGAATGTGTAGTGTCTAATGTTACTAAAGCTTTTTTATTTCAGATAATGATATTTGAGATGCTGAACTTTGGATCTTTCTTTTCATCAAACAATCCTGAAAAATGTGCTCAACTGTTTTAAGTATTGATAATAATCATAATCCAAAAAGTTTAAGCAGCAAATCAGAATATTAGAATGATTTCTGAAGGATCATGTGGCACTGAAGACTGCAGTAATGATGCTGGAAATACAGCTTTGATCACAGAAATCAATTATGTTTTAAAATAGAAAACAGCTATTTTAATTAGTAAAATATATTTCAAAATTGTGCTGTTTTTTCTGTACTTTGTATCAAATAAATGCAGACTTGGTGAGCAGAAGAGACTTCTTTAAAAAACATCAAAATCATTAAAAACTTTTGACTGCTAGCGTTTCTAAATACAAAGTAATTCTATTTATCTTGTTTAGGTATTGTTCTGTAATTGTTGCAATACACAAACCATTTGTTATGTTTTATTTATTTGTGAAGAATATTTTTAGTAAAATGTAAATGGACAGGTTAAACACAAACTATACCGTGGTAAAAATGTGTGTTTGTACAGACGTGTGAATCGAGCTTCGCCACGCGGGACCGACTGCGCGCTCACATGATCCGACACGAGGAGAAGGTTCCGTGTCACATCTGCGGCAAACTGCTGTCTGCGGCCTACATCACGGATCACATGAGAGTCCACAACCAATCACAGCATCACTCCTGCCACCTGTGCAACCGCAGTGAGTCTCCTATCACACACCTGTCTGTCTGTCCAGTAGAGCTGGCAAAAACAAATATCAGTGGTGCACAAGATGTGATGACAGTGTAAATGTTGTTGCAATATGTTTTTATGAGTCAATTACAGCCACTAGACGCGGCACTGATGTGTTGTTCAATAAAATATTGCGGAAAAACAGAACATCAATGTGGAGAACGTCTTGACTAAGCCATTCACACAGAACACATTATTTTGCACACAGAGGGTCATCTATCACCCTCACACAAGAGAGACGCATGTTTAGAAAGCCACGTAAAATAATGCAAGTTTAACTTTGAAAAATTTCAAGACTTTATGTTGGGTTTTTTCCCATCCCACTGCATCTTATGTTTTTTAATAAAAACAAAAACTCTGTGTGATTGGCTTTCAGTCGTTTGTGTTAAACTCATACATACATGATGCTGTTTTGTTTATGGTTGTTTAGGCCACTTAATTATTTATAACTGGTTTATAAACAGATATTTTATTGCTTTGAATAAACGTGCATTAGTAATATTTTTGCGAGATGTGCCCTCCTGCCGCCTCAGGAGAGAAGCCAAACGCTTTTTTTAGGGATGCACTGAATGTTCAGCAACCAAAATTATTCGGCTGAAAAATAGCAAAGAATAAGCAAAAAGGTCGAATAAATTCAGTGTGGAAGTGTTTAAAACTGTCCGAGAAAGACACAAAACTCATTCCCAGCAGCGACAGCAAGAGTCTGTTTAGAAGCGCATCGCATGTCTTCATGAGGAGAGAAAGGTTACTGTATGATGACTGAAATCATCCATTAGTCAATCAACTCCAGAACGTTCTGTTGTCTAATACACCAGACACCAATTGTGTTTATTCTGACAGCAGCTCCTTAGCCAGGGTTCAAAGACCAAAGATGACAATCATTCACAAATCTGCTGCTGCCAGCAAACACTAGGACTGAGCTCTTCTTGTGGGTTTACCACTAAATAAAAGACAACATTCAGAAATGTTAGTATTGGCATTTTACTGCTGTTCTGTCAAATAAAGACAAAAATAATGCTACCAATCATTCAACAGCTCTATTAATACATTTATTCTAATATTCTCCTTTGCTCAGCAAGGCTGTATTTATTGTGCATTAAAACACATGCCTGATTCAAGAAGGGGCTCTTAAAAATGGCCAAAGAATATTTTACTAAGTTAAATTGTGGTTTGTTGGTAGGTTATGGTTATAATATCTACTAGAATGTTAAAAAATGTTTTAAATTTTTAAATTGTTTTGTAATAGATTTTTTTCTTTGGGAAAACAAGAGAAAACTGTAAAAAGCACATATTGACTATTTAATTTATGTAATGGTGAAAAAATACGTGGGGGAAAAACACAAAAAGACGTGTTCGGTAATCTGCCTTGGGCTCAGTGTTTAATGTTGTTCAGCTTCGGCTTCAGTCAAGAATTTTCATTTCGGTGCATCCCTACTTTTTTTTTCACCCCAACTGAAATTGTGCATTTTTAATGCGAATATAATTAGAATTTTAATAACATTTAAGTACAAAATTTGAATTTGGTTTTTCATCCATTTTCACAGCCTTGTAATCCACGATTGAGGTAGTTGTAGTTTCATGTTTCATCTGCTGTGACGCAGTGTTTCAACAAACCTCTCTAACTGCATAAACACAAACGTGTGTAAAGGAACTGCATAATGATCTTGTGTGCCGTAATGATGATGATGAGGGAGTTATGGTGAGGTAACGGCAGTCATCCGCTAACGAAACACACCTCTGGATGTCCTAGGTTTCACCACGCTGACGTACCTGCGTGTTCACGCTCAGAAGCACCACGGTCAGGAGTGGAAGGAGAGCGGCGGAGGGTTCGGCAGCGCGGGGTCCGGCGGGGTGCTGGTGTGTCAGCTGTGCGGCGTTCACTGCAAGACCCCCACGCAGCTGCAGGGCCACATGGGGACCCACAACCCCCCCGCCAGCGACCCCGGCCCCGTCGGCACCACCACCACCACCAGCAGCGACGCGGTGCCGGGCGCCACGGTCACCCTCTGCAACATGGTGTCTGCTCCCACGGTGTTCGTCAGCGGAAACACGGTGGTGGATCTCTTGGTGACCGACTGCTCCAGCATCATCCCTCAACCTCAGAGCTAGCAGAGCAGGCCTGTCTCTCACACACAGCCATTACACAACTCACTACTCTAGACCACCACCAGGAGCACAGGAGCAACTGTGAAGAGGCTGATCACGGTTTATAACATGCAAACACACACACACTCGATGACAACTACTGTAGCATGATATTATGAGGAACACCTCTCTGATGCACATATATAGAGTCGCTTTACATTTATCCCTCTTACAAACAGATATATGTACACTTTCTTGTCTCGCTGAGAGGATGCTTCGGTCTTCCGAATCTCGGCTCAACAAGAAGGATCAGGGCATAGCGGTGACGGAAGAGACTTAGAGGGCAGTGTTTTATATTTTAAATGCGCAGTTCACCCAAAAATCAATCGTTCGCTTTCCTTGTTTCTTTTCTGGAGCTTTGGTTTCTCATTCTTTTTCATTGCTTGGAAGAGAGCAGCTCAGACTTCCTGCTAAATTTCTTCTTTCGTGGGTTAATGAACAAAGAAAATCTGGTGGCTGAGTAAAGGGTGAACTATCGCTTATAGGACAAAACAGCCATGCGGCTCCGTCTCGATCCGCTGTTTCTCACTCGTTTCTTCTTCTTTTCTCTTTTCTCCTGCTGTGTTTTCAAGGCTGCGGGACTCTGATGATACTGTGATTGTGTGTTGCTACTGTATTTCTTCTGCCTGTAATATGATTTCCACTTTGTTTGCCAGACCTCCTCTGGCGTCAGGATGCATTCATAAGTCATATTAGCTCTGGTGACGAAACACAAACAGCAGAAGAAAGAGCCGAAGAGAGAAAACCAGAGGTTGCTTTCAGAGATGATTGATTTAGTCACGTTCTTTTGCAGTTACACATACGCACACTGTGACAGATGTTGTGTGTCGGCGACACGTCCAGCTCATATTCATCCCAAAATTAAGAGAAAGATGTTTCCTGTTTTTAGGTCCATCAAGATTTATTAATGAGTTTATGCACATTTCCTCCTCAGATCCCATTACCAGTATTCAAAAAAAGATACATCTTAGTTCCAAAATGTGAAAAAATAATGACATATTTAAATATACTGTTCACTACTGTTCAGAAGTTTGGGGTTGGTAAGATTGTTCTCGTGCTCGTCAACACTGCATTTATTTGATCAAAAATACAGTAAAAATTCTGAAATATTATTAGTATTTCAAACATCTGTTTTCTATGTGAATATCTGTTAAAATATAATTTATTCCTGTGATTCAAAGCTGAATTTTAAACTCCAGTCTGTAGTGTCACATGATTTATTTGATCAAAAATACAGTACATTTGTGAAATATTATTACAGTTTAAAACTGCTGTTTTCTAAATGAATATCTGTTAAACTGTCATTTATTCCTGTGATCAAAGCTGATTATTATCAATGTTGAAAACAGCTGTGCTTCACAATATTTTTGTGGATGGAAAACATTTTAGTTGTCAGGATTCATAGATGAATAGAAAGTTCAAAAGCAAAGCAAAACAAAAATAGTAAAGACATTTAGAATTTTATAGAAGATTTCTGTCACTTTTGATCAATTTAAGTGTCATTGCTAAATAAAAGTATTAATTTCTCACCAAAAAAAATCATCTTGCTAACCCTAACTTGTGAATGGTCCATCTACATCTAGGTCGTACTTTTGCACTGCCTTTCATTAATGCAGATTAAAGTTGTGTGTAGATTGTGTGCAGTACTGGCCAAATCATTCAACTCTGACTTTGAGTCGGTGTAACTGTAAATTAGTCAGTGATTATCCGTCTAAAACTGTCCAGATATTCACAAGAAATCCAAAGGAAATTGCCAAGATTTCACTTGAACTGTTAGTGTCTTGATTGCTTTCAAGAGCCACATTTAGATTGATATTTGAGTTTCTGATGTTGTGTGAAATGTGATGGAGTTCTCAGTGACGTGTGTATTAGTGCTGGTTTGAGTCTAATGACTCTACTGTGAGAGGTTTAATAAACACACAGGCGTTTTCTAATCGGCGTCCGTTCATAGGAAACACACCAACACTGAAACTATGAATAGATGCTCAGAGGTGCTGAACTGAGATTGACAGACAGGGCTAATCGACGCTCAGAGACTTCGCAGGAGAGCAAGAGCTGTTTGTTGTTACTGCTTCCACTAAGACTTTAGCGAAAGCCTCTTTTCTAGAAGATTGTGTTTTCTTTCTTGTTCTGTTGTGAACGGTGTGTTTAAAGAAGGGCTGAACTCAAACAGGAGAAAGGGTCGTGGGTTTAGTGTCAGTACTGTATATCTGCTTCTTCACCAGCTTGGTTTTAATATGAGATTCGTTCTTCCTGTGTAGAAACGTAGTTGTGGTTCTAAGCTTCGGATCATATTTAGGTTGTTTGTTTTAATTTAGCGTTCAGCTGAAATAATAATACCTCTAATCTCTGTACAGCTCTGGCAATGCATCTCAATGCCTTATTATTGTATCTACCGCATTTAATTCGTCAAACACTACAACTATTTTAAATTATAGTCGACGAACCCGTAAAAAAAGGAAAGTAAGATAATAATGGGATGTATTTATATTTATATTTTTATATTTCTTAGCAGTATGCATGTCTATAAACAGAGCAAAACAAAATGTTGATGCTTACCATGATCATGGATATTATGTTATTATTTTGTAGAGGATGTAGATCATGTTATCATTTTGTAATTTTGACTATTAAAAGGAAATGGAGTAATTATATCTTTGGGTCGCGTGTCTGCTGTGTTTGTGCCTTGACCTCCGTTCTGCCTGATTCTATCGGTCCGTCTGAAATAATAATAAATGCGGATGTGAACGGGGTCAGATATTCACAGTAACCTTATGACGTTAAATCAGCCTCAAACGCTACTGTATTTCGGGTTCAAATTGAGCGTTCAAAATGATTATTACTGTATGCGTACTGACTTGCATCTGTGTGCATACTAAACTCTGATTGGTCTTGTTTTCCCTGCATTTATAGCCACCTTTTCCAATTGTTTCATTTTTAGATCAATGTTGGATTTGCTGTCATTTCTATAATCATTATATTTAGAATTTATACCTTTTTCTAAAAATATAGGAGAAATGTACCACTAACACTTGATAATAAGATTCCATTAATTTGAATGTATTAATGAACAAGAATGAATGAAAAGCAATACATTTTGTGCAGTATTTCTTCATCTTTGTTCATGTTAGTTCACAGTGCATTAACCAGTGTTGGGGAATGTTACTTTTTAAAAGTAATGTGTTACAATATTGCACTACTCCTTGGAAAAAGTAACTAATTCTGTTACTTTTTATGGAAAGTAATGTTACGTTACTTTTGCAATACTTTATTAAATCTGGGTGGGGCTTGTTTGTTTGTAATATTAAAAAAGTTATATTTTTAGCAAATGTAAAAGCCCCTTCACACCAAAAGTAAAATGAAGGAAAAGTAAATTCACGTCGGTACAGTAGAAGAAAGTTCAACACACTTCAGCAATAAAAGAAGAAGCCCAAATGTGTATCTAGGCTTGAGTATTGGATACTGGATCATTGACGGTTAGCAGCAAACACACTGGTTAATAAAAATGGGATTAAAGGAGAAGTTCACTTCATAATAATTTACTCACCCCCTTGTCATCCAAGATGTTCATGTCTTTCTTTCTTTCTTGAGGAAAACATTTCAGGAATTATCTCCATATAATGGATTTCAATGGTGGCCCCAAGTTTGAACTTCCAAAATGCAGTTTAAATGCCGCTTCAAAGGGTTTTAAAGGATCCCAGCCGAGGAAGAAGAGTCTTATCTAGCAAAATGATCAGTCATTTTCTAAACAATTGACAATTTATATACTTTTGTCCTCAAATGCTCGTCTTGTCTCAGCTGCGGTGTGTGTGTGATCTGGGTCAATGCAGTTAGGGGATGTTGAAAAACTCCCATCTTGTTTTCGTCTTCAACTTCAAAAGTGTCCTACATCTTTGTTTTACCTTTTTTTTTTGTAAAGGGTGTTTGATCTTCTTTGTATGCACTTTGTAAACATTGGGTCGATTCTTCAGCAGCAATGTAGGATGATTTTGAAGTTGGGAAAGAAAACAAGATGGGAGTTTTTCGACATACCCTAACTGTCTTGAACCAGAAAGAACATGTTCATGCAGAGCTAGACAAGACAAGCGTTTGAGGTCAGAAAGTACATAAATAGTGAGTTTGTTTCGAAAATAACAGATCGTTTCGCTAGATAAGACCCTTCGTTGAAAAGTAATATCCCCTTTTTAAAATCAGCTCATTCTCAGCTTCTTGTGGGTGTGACGACACACAGACAGAGGCCCCTCCCACCATAGTTGATTGACACGAGCGCCTTACCTTAGCCCCGCCCTCACCGAGCTGAAACGAGAATGTCTCTAATTGAGCGATTGAGGTGTTCTGTTGTTGGATGTAATAATGAACATAGCAGTTGTCATTTACTCCCGACATCTGAGCCGCTGAAGACACAGAGGATAACGTTACTTTCTGTTTTTAAAAGGAAAGCACCGATCCCTATGTTCGTGTGAATCGTTCCTGATGCAGCTTCACCCACAGCAGAAGTGAGCATAAGGTTTTTTTAATGCACCTTTGCATATGGCCTTTCTTAATAATGTGCTTGTTGACAAGTTTCGGGGATAAATGTGGCTTAACGCGGCTAAAGTAAACATTACGGCTCACAAAAAGGGGCGGGGCGAGCAAAGCTCATTTGCATTTAAAGGACCATGCAATAAAATGAGTTGAGTTTTTGCAGAGCTGATTTTGACAAGGTAAAAGGTTTTATTTTTTACACTACTATTGAGAATTTTGAACAAGTATATTATAGACTTTTCATTAAGACCCTAAAGAATCATATGAACTTGTGGAAAATGGCCATCCCATGACCCCTTTGAACTGCATTTTGGAAGTTCAAACTCAGGGCACCATAGAAGTCCACTATATGGAGAGAAATCCTGGAATGTTTTCCTCAAAAATATAATTTCCTTACGATTGAAGGAAGAAAGACATGAACATCTTGAATGACAAGGGGCTGAGTACATTATCTGCACATTTTAGCATGAGCATCTTTGATTTAACATGAGTTTGTTATTGGGAAGCATTCAGTATTTAATAATTGCAAAATAGTAAGTTCATTAATATATACATCACACCAAAAGCATCAGATCTTTATTCCAGGACCAGAATGGAAGCAGTCTTACTTTAAATGACAAACCAGCAATATGCAAACAGTATATAAAGCGTCGCATGGAATAATGCACAGGCTTCCATCAATATGGTAACAGTTTCAGATAGATTTAGGCTCTAGGGGTTGCTCCTGACGTTTATTCATGTTTCCCCAAAGCATCGTGTAACAAACAATTATCAGATCCCACACGCGTTCGTTCTCAGTGTGTTCTCCCGCGGGACGAACTCTCCGTTCCGCTCATTGTTTTTGTCACAACACGAGCCTGAGACCCGCTTCAGATGGCGCTCCGCTGACCTCCAGAACGGCGGCGATCGGGTGGAAAGGTCGAGCTGTGAGGAGCACCGGAGCGCTGTTTATTCGGTAATGTTAATGTAAGCAGTGCGGATGCTGATGGACGCGGGGCTGCTGCTGTCCTCCGTCTGATCGATAATGTAGCATCACATCAGCGGCACAGCGGACTGCATCTCTCCGCTTCGAGGAGTCGCGTTTCCAGCGGCTGAAGCGTCGTCTCGCAGGAACTAACCGGACAAACTCACGAGATTCCCGAGACGTTGTGTGCTGCGGACTGAAGACAAACGCCGATCGCATCTTTGATCAGAATTATTCAGTTCAGAGCCGCTGCGGATATTCACCGAAAACCATGACCGGAGACACATCATGCTCCCGCTGTTCGCTGCTGCTGTCCGCGGGGCCGCGAGCGTCTTCAGGCCGCTGACCGTCACGTATGTGCACCTCTCTCCTATGCTTCATTCATTTAGTCTTTCTCAACATGTCTCATAATGTGCTGTTAGTTTGCTGAAGGCTCATCAGGCCTGTAGCGATGAGAGAGACCAGTGTTATCGGTTATGTCACGCAAATACACGAGCATTGTCTAACATCCACCAATAACGGGACATTTCCACAGGGGAACAAAGATATACACGTTTGTCACGTCGTAATGTTTAGTATGAAAGAATGGTCGACCATTTTGTATGCAGATGGACTAGTTTTATTCGTAAATCTGTGGTTAGTGTGGTTTGGTGATAGCGCATTGCGCATTTCTGCTGCTCCTGATCCTGATCCGGATTCACATCAGACTCACTTTAACCAAAGCTGCTCGAAAACCACATCAAACTACAGCTGCTTTACTCAACACCACTGTATATCTGTGGAGAAACGGGTTTGCATGCAGATGGCTGAATGTTAGTGAGGAGGAAGAGGATGAGGAAGAGGATACAGGTTCCATCCTTTGTTTTGGACAACAATAGAGCTCTGTCCAAAACACATTCAGCCCATACTTGATTTCTCCGGCATTTATTAGATTTTCCAGATTTATCATTTTAAAAAATGTTTTATGTATGCATATACTGAATGTATGTGACTCTGGAGCACAAACCGGTCTTAAGTAGCTCAGGTATGTTTTAATAAATATCTATTTTTGTTTTATGCCAAAATCATTAGGATATTAAGTGCAAGATATTTTTGTAAATTTCCTACTGCAAATATTTTAAAGCATAATTTTTGATTGGTAATATGCATTGCTAAGAACTTCATGTAAAGGAGATTTTCTCAATATTTTGATTCCAGATTTTTTTTTTTAATACATGTATCTCAGCCAAATATTGTCTTATCCTAGCAAACCATACATCAGTATATTTAATAGTATGCTTAATATATTCTATAAATATTGCATTATGCCAGTGTTTCACAAATTCTGTATAATTCTAATATTTATAAAAATAAAAACTCATAATTTATTGATATTTATACTTATTTTATTTGTAATATAAACACACACACACACACACACACTATATATATATATATATAATTTTTTTAATGTTTTGCTTACTAACTTCATAAATAGTATTAGCAATTGAAATATAGTAATATTTAAACGCACACATGTACAAATGTATAATACACCACTACAGCACTGTTTTAAAATTCTACTATAGTAATTTCTAAATGGTAATAATATTGTAATAGTCTTTAAATTATTATATATTTGTACTAATCTACTACTAATATATAATGATATATTAATTTAACTTAATTTATTACAAATATTCTTCAATTTCCTATTTTTAGTAGTTCTTTAGTTTTTTATATATATATATTTAGATATTTATTTTTATTTTTGTTACTATGCCTCAAATTCATAAAATATGCACATCTGTCATTTTTATGTATTTAATTTATAATTTAATGCATTTATTTAGTGTCGTTAATGCATAATGTTAAAAATGTATCGTGCTCATCAAGAGACGTGTGCAGCAGAACATTTTACTGTGTTTATAAATACTATAATACATATATCATTTTAATTAATTGAAAATATTCTGCAGTCTTTTTAGTAGTTCCTTAGATTTTTTTAAACATATGTTTAGAATTATACATAATAAAAACATTTTATTTTGTAAATATATACACACACACACACACACACACACAAATGTACAAGAATAGAAATATGTTGAACAGTCCCATTAAATAAAATCAGAAATGTGATTTCAACATATTCTCTTTTTACTATGCCTCAAATCCATAAAGATGTTTAAAGAGAGCGTGACAGTGATCACAGCTAATGGACTTAGTTTGTATGTAATGCATTTCTTCTAATTAGTGTGTTGTTAATGCGTACTATTGGAAATGTAGTGTTGATGATGAGTCGTGTCCAGTAGGTCGGGTGTATGAATAAAGGGCATAAAGGCAGTATATTATTGACCGTGAGCGTGTGTTCTGTGTGCCATGTGACAGTGTTTGCATGTGTTAGTGTTCTGGACACATGTGCATCATACGGGGCGGACATAATAACTGGCTTTATGCAACACGATTCAGACTCCAGAGAATGATGTTCCTGTGTTTGTGTGAGAGCACAGCTGTTCTTCAGTTCTGACAGTCATCGGTTTGTTCATTAGGGCTAGAGACGGCTTCTTCCAGAGCAGAATCGTCAGAGTCGACCCGCGGGGATCATGCTGGCCCTCATAGCGGCCGGGTCCGTCTTCTTCCCGGGCCTTTTCCTCCTGTCCAAACACTGTCTCAAATCCATCCCCGGCCTGCGCTGGAGCGAGGGAGATGCCGTCGTTGTTTCGGCCAGGTAAAAATACGCCTAGAAGTAGAGGGTAACGTTTATGATCTTCTGTCCTTCACTGTAGATCACGCCGGGAAAGCAGCTCTAATTCTAGGTGTTTTGTTCTATTTTGAAGGTTGGTGTCATCCATCCAGGCCATTATGGCGTCTACGGCGGGTTACGTCATCTCCACTTCCTGTCAGGACATCATTGAGGACCGGTAGGTGCAACCCTCATCACTTTTTGGACGTTAAATCAATTGATATCAAATGTTAATCAGAGCAGATGTGGTTTTGCTGCTCTTGGTTCTTAAAGGTGGAATATGAGCCTATTGATTGGAGGATGTGTTTGTGAGCTTTAAAGGCATCAAGACAGATAATAATAGAGCTGTGCAGTCAGATATTGTGCTCAACTCATGACTAACATGTACAGCAAAAAGTTATGAGAACAATAGCCAGATTTATTTGGTATTTTATTCGATCAAAGTTTGTGGTCAGTAATATTTAAAGAAATTAATACTTCTATTCTATGCAATCAATTTCAAATAAATGCTGTACTTCTGAGCTGTCTATTCATCTGTGAATCCTGAAAAACATGTTTGTTGAGCAGCAAATCAGTATATTAGAATGATTTCTGAAGCATCATGTGACACTGAAGACTGCAGTAATGATGCTGAAAATGCAGCTTTGATCGCAGAAATAAATTACATTTGAACAGATATTCACACAGAAAACAGAGGTTTTAAACTAATGATATTATTTCAGATTTTTGATCAAATGAATGCAGCCCTGAAGAGCAGAAAATCATAAACTTTTAAACAGTAGTGTGTATTTATTAATATCATTTGAAAGAACTAGAACTAGTACTAGAGCATTTCATCTAAAGTTTAAACTAATTTTGATAAGACTGACAAAGTTATCATATACAATTAGGAAAATACATTTTATGTTTTCAGATAAAACTTTAAGAATTTTCTCATTTAAAAGAAGGCAGTTATTTCATTTACTTGTTCAAATGTCTTTATAATATTACACTTAATATTTTCAGGCCATATTTAAAGTGCATCTACCTTTGTATTTTTAAAAGTGGGATTTCAAAGTTTGGAAACTCTTCAAAGGATATTAAAAAATGCATTTGCAGATAAATATGATCAATAGAATATTCAAAAAGCACTCTTAATGAACTTAATATGCATTTAAACTGTAAGACATTTTCATTAAATTGCAGATAATGTGTTTAAGTGTCTGGAAACTTTGCATCGAGTTCAAACCCAAATTTATTCAGACACCTTCACCATTTCCCACATTATCACAGTTCATTCGCTGTAGTTTAGAAAATGCTGATTAAAAATTAGATTTAAAAAAATTAGAAATTAGAACCTGGATTATGGCACTGTTTTTTTGCAAATAAATGTAAATATCGTGACAATAGCGTATACCGTGATAAAAGCATCATCAGTTATTTGAAACATGAAAACTGATAGCGGCATATCCCTATGCGTATTGCAATTTTTTTACTTTTGTATTTAAAGAAACCAAACCAAGAAAAGCATTAAAAGTATTTCAGGAAGAGTGTTTTCAGCTTGTTTCTTTTTTCATTTCTGTATAAAGTGATGGCATGCAGTTGCTTCAAACAATGCTGTAAACATCAGTCAATGTAAATTGTGATAATCGTGATTAATAATTGCAATTACAATTTCAAGGGAATAATCAACAATATTGATTTTTGTCATAGTCCTAGTTTTACTGGTAGTCAACTGTATGAATACGTTTTGGGTATAATATGTCATAGTTGATTTCATTCTGCTATCCTCTCTTACAGGAATGAACTATAAGTGCAGTAACTACGGCAACACTGAAACTGAGAAAAATGCCTTTAAAGTTTTTATGGCAGCTAGTCAAACATGTTGAAACTCATTAAACTGAACCGGGAGACTTTGCCACCAGACAAAACTGTTATCACAAATTCCATTTTAAGCCTTAACTGTATTTCGACCAAATGTGTAGTTACTGCACTTTGCCTTTGGGGGGCAGAATAGTGTCCTGCACCAACTAGTAAAAATATCAAAGATTACATCTGGTGTCTGAATCATTTTTGATTTATTTCCATAATAATTTTAAAATTATGCGAAAGTGCACTTCTTCTTTCCAAACGCTGGACTTGTTTGTGTTTGTCAGGCATTGGCTGACGAGCTCCTACATCCTGTTCGCCGTGCCGTATTTCGTGTACGACATCTACGCCATGTTCCTGTGCTACTGGTACAAGCTGCAGGTCAAAGGTCACGAGGTGGACAACGGCTCCCGGTCCAAGGCCGCGGCGGTGAGAGGATACCTGTGGCGCGAGTTCCTCATGGTCCTGCATCACGTCGTCATGGTCGCCGTCTGCTTCCCCGTCTCCGTGGTAACCGCATCCGACCGGTCCACGATCTGCTGTTCTCAGACAATCTGCCGACGCTCACATCTCTCTCTCTCTCTCTCTCTGTGTTTGTGTCAGTTCTGGAGGCAGGGGAAGGGAGATTACTTCCAGGGCGTCATGTTCCTGGCTGAACTCAGCACACCGTCCGTCTGTCTGGGCAAAATCCTCATCCAGGTACATGCATTATTGAGCAGATTTGGCCTGATTCATCAGTCTCTGCTTCAGCTTTAACAATGTGTGCAGAACATTAAGCACAGCTTCAGTAATGGACAACTCTTATACATTATTCATAGTCAAGTGTGTTTACAGAAGTGCTGACTGCACATATGCAGTCAACCTCAACCTCAACCTGACACACAACACATCAATGCAGATGCAGTTACTGGAAACCAAACACACACTTAACACAGTCATCCATGCAAAAACAACTCAAATTGGGGAAAGTTACTTTTAACAGTAATGTGTTACAACATTGAGTTACCCCCTAAAAAAGTGACTAATTACGTTACTTAGTTACTTTTTATGGAAAGTAATGCGTTTCGTTACTTTTGTGTTACTTTTTAAATCTGGGCAGGGCTTGCTTGTTTGTTTTTAATATAAAAAGATCTATTTTTGTCAAACGTAAAAGCCTTATCACAGCAAAATCCTCAGGCTCAGAGAAAAGTAAATTGACGTCTGTACAGTAGACCACAGAAGAAAACATTTCAACTCTTCAGCAATTAAAAAAAAAAAAAAAAGTTTTTGAGTGAGATTTTACTTTACTGATACTTTACTAGTTACTTGGGAAAAGTAATATTATTTCATAACTTGTGTTACTTGCAATGCATGACCCCCAACACTGATGGTGTCATTTCCTCAGGACAAAGCTTGTTTTCTCCACAGGACAAAAAAAGTAATTGTGACTTTTTTGTCTCATAGTTCTTTAATTCTGAGTTTGTGTCTCTAAATGTGAAATAAATATTTCGGAATTGCAAGGAAAGGTCAAATTGTGAGAAAGAAAGTGGCTATTACCTCTTTTATTTTTGTTGTTTATCCTGTGGTGGAAACTAGCTTCCATATGCATGGCTTTGTGAAAAAGAAGTGCGCTTAATTTTCTTCGGTGTGCACTTCAAACCTTACATTTCCTTAAAAAGTCATTTTTAAAACTGTACTAGCAGATAATATAATATTAAAGCAATAAAATGTAAAGAGAGACACTGTCGTACTGTTTCTTTACATTTT
Organism: Garra rufa; assembly: GCF_049309525.1. NCBI lineage: Eukaryota > Metazoa > Chordata > Actinopteri > Cypriniformes > Cyprinidae > Garra > Garra rufa. Next base: position 536,794 of record NC_133382.1, read on the forward strand.
TCTCAAGTACACTTTTAAAAATTGTCCCAAAAATTGTCCAATTTAAAATGTACCTCATGCTTTCAAGTAGTCACTTATTTTGATGTGTTGACTAACATACTAAAGCACACATCTAGTACTTGATAATCATTTGAACTTAAAGTGTGTTTTTTGATGTTACATACATGTGACCCTGGAGCACAAAACCAGTCTTAAGTAGCAAAAAAAAAACAAAAAAAAATTTTTTTATGGGTAAAAATGATGCCAAAAATCATTTGAAAATATTGATCTGTGAAGATATTTTGTTAAATTCCTACCGTAAATATATAATATATTAGTAAAATGCATTGCTAAGAACTTCATTTGGACTTTCAAATATTTGTATCTTATATATTTTAAAACGTAATAAAAAAAATATTTGATGCTTTTGACTGGTTTTGTGGTCCAAGCTGAGGTCAAATATATTAAATGTAATATTTACAGTATTATTTATAGTTCAAAAGACCACTTGTGTCTTTTAAGTTTACTAAACTGCAACTTCATTGCAAAAGTGTAATTACAAAAGTATTTCAATAAATGAAGTTTCATTAGAAATGGCAGTATATTTTAGTTTACCATAAATTCTCATCTGTATATACAGCAGACAACTGACATAATTAAGATGTTATAGTACTTAAGTCTTCGTTAAGTGGGTCAAAATTGTTAACGCAATTGTGTTTAATACCTGTTTAAACTATTAAAAAATATATTTTAGAGTATGCACTTAAGTATGTTCTTTTAAAGTATATCACTTTTCACAAGGGTAAATTTATACACAAAATTAGCTATTTTGAACAATGTTTTAGTGTTTTTTAGTGTGCTCCAGTGTTGATTTGGAGATAAAATTTTTCTTCTTTAGAATTTACCAATTTACCATGCTTTTAAAACTGCTTTTACTGAAAGATCAGTCGTTGTGAGCGTGTTATGCTAGAGTAGGTTGTGTGTGTCTTATTTCTCCCAGAGCCTCATCTATAGCCTCACATCACAGCTGTCTCTTAATATAGCTCCTGAATTTAGAGGAGATTTAACACGGGATACAATATCCTGCTCTCCTGTGGAAATACACACTTCAGAATCAGACGCTACTGAGCTGACAGTGTTTACCACACACACACACACACACACACACACACACACACACACACACACACACACACACACACACACACACACACACACACACACACACACACACACACACACACACACACACACACACACACACACACACTTTACATTTGTATTCCTGTCTATATCCTGAAGGTTTTTACAGAGGGATTTGTAAAAATTCGATACCCAAAATCCCCTCTGTAAAAACATTTGACTCTAATATGTCAAAAAACAAAATTAAACAAGAATTTTGAAACTGACTTTTTTGATTTTGTACTAGAAATGTATGCAAATTAGCACATATTTTATTAAATAATGCTTTAGAATGCTTTAGAATTTTAGAAAAACTTGTAATACAAAAAATGTTTTCAATTATCAATGTAATTAATCAACTGAGTAAGTAAGGTCATGACTATTAGTTAATTTTTTACCCTATTCACCCGCAGTGTCTCGCCTTTAGGATCACTCCAGTTTTTTTGGAAATAGGCTCATTCTCCAACTCGAGTTAATAAGTTGAGTTTCACTGTTTTGAAATCCATTCAGCCGTTCTCCTGTTCTGGCGATATCACTTTTAGCATAGCTTAGCATAGATCATTGAATCCTATGAGACCATTAGCATCACGTTCAAAAATGACCAACGAGTTTCCATATTTGTCCTGTTTAAACCTGGACTCTTCTGCAGTTATATCGTGAACTAAGACCGGTGGAAAATGTAAAGCTGTGATTTTCTGATATTGTGTGATATTACTGCGCCTGCTTCGGTCATATTACGGCAGCAAACTTCCTTGACTATTACGCCGGAATGGGAGTGTAGCTCCTAATCTTATCGGCCTAGAAAATCACAGCTTTACATTTTCCGCTGGTCTTAGTCCACGATATAACTACAGAAGAGTCCAGTTTGAGACAGGACAAATATGGAAACTCGTTGGTCATTTTTGGACGTGATGCTATTGGTCTCATAGGATTCAATGATTTATGCTAAGCTATGCTAAAAGTGATATCACCAGAACAGGAGAACGGCTGAATGGATTTCAAAACGGTGAAACTCAACTTATTAACTCGAGTTGGAGAATGAAACTATCTCCTAAAGGAACTGTATTATTATGTGTCTGTACTGATGGCAGAACAGGGCTGTCCACATGAACGTAGGATCTGAGGCGTTTATTCTCATTCCTGTATTTCTTCCTCATTTTCTCCTCTTTAATGAAGGTGTTCTGCTTATTCTCTGTCTGTTTGTGTGTTTGTGGCTGAAGTACAAGCAGCAGCACACTCTTCTTCACAAAGTGAACGGCGCTGTGATGCTGATCACTTTCTTCCTCTGTCGAGTGCTCCTCTTCCCCTATCTCTACTACATGTACGGAAGGTACGTCTGTCCTGCGGGGAATCACTCACACAAATCATTATTCACTCACCCTCTTGAGTCTCAAACCCTGTTACCTTTGTATTCAGAGGACATGATTGGAATGAAATCAGAACAATCATCCAGCTCTGTTTGACTCTGACTGATAGCAGTAAATGGGTTTGGAGCAATAACCAAGTTTCCAGTTTTTGTGATGTTTTGTCATCGACAAAAAGAATATGCAGGAAAAGCTCTGTGAAATGTGCTGTGAAAGCCTGTTTCTGTCCAACTCCCTGTTCACCAATAAAATAGTGTGTGTGTGTGTGTGTGTGTGTGTGTGTGTGTGTGTGTGTGTGTGTGTGTGTGTGTGTGTGTGTGTGTGTGTGTGTGTGTGTGTGTGTGTGTGTGTGTGTGTCTGTGTCTGTGTCTGTGTCTGTGTCTGTGTCTGTGTGTGTGTGTGTGTGTGTGTGTGTGTGTGTGTGTGTGTGACGTCATCCCTAAACAAGAGTTCTTGGTGTTTTGGCTAGTAGCCTGTTCTTCATCCTTTAGAAACAGACCTAGGCTGTGTTCATCAACTGGTGCAGTTGTGTTATTATTATTATTATTCTAATTCACTTTTATTAGACTGCATTGGAAATAGGAATTCATTTCATTTTTTATTTTTAATTTCTCCTAAATGACAAGCGATGGGCGTTAAACCATTATTAACCCTTTTACCGACAAGTGTGTCTAGCATGATTAGCATGATATTAGCATGTTTGAAACATGATTAACATGTTAATATTGTGTTGCTAGCATGATGTTAGCATGATTAGAATGTTGCTAGCATGTTTCTAGTATGATTACTTTGTTTCTAACATGATTAGTATGTATTTAGCATGATGTTAGCATGATAAGCATGTTGTTAGCATTTTTGTATCATGATTAACATGCTGTTAACATGTTTGTAATGTAATTAGTATGCTGTTATCATGTTTCTATCATGATTAGCCTGTTGTTAGCATGTTACTAGCATGATAAGCATGTTACTAGCATAAGCATGTTACTAGCATGATTAGCATGTCATTAGCATGATTAGCATGTTGTTAGCCTGTTGCTAGCATAATTAGAATGTCGTTAACATGATATTAGCATTAGCATATTTGCCTGTTGTTAGCATGATTAGCATTTTGTTAGCCTGTTGCTAGCATAATTAGAATGTTGCTAACATATTAGCATTAGCATATTAGCCTGTTGTTAGCATGATTAGCATTTTGTTAGCCTGTTGCTAGCATAATTAGAATGTCGCTAGCATGATATTATAATTAGCATATTAGCATGTTGTTAGCCTGTTGCTAGCATGATATTAGCATTAGCATATTAGCCTTTTGTTAGCATTATTAGCATGTTGTTAGCCTGTCGTTAACATGATATTAGCATTAGCATATTAGCCTGTTGTTAGCATGATATTAGCATTAGCATATTAGCCTGTTGTTAGCATGATATTAGCATTAGCATATTAGCCTGTTGTTAGCATGATTAGCATGTTGTTAGCCTGTTGTTAGCATGATATTAGCATTAACATATTAGCCTGTTGCTAGCATGATATTAGCATTAACATATTAGCCTTTTGTTAGCATGATTAACATGTTGTTAGCCTGTCGTTAGCATGATATTAGCATTAGCATATTAGCCTGTTGTTAGCATGATTAGCATGTTGTTAGCCTGTTGCTAGCATGATATTAGCATTAGCATATTAGCCTGTTGTAAGCATGATTAGCATGTTGTTAGCCTGTCACTAGCATGATGTTAGCATTAGCATATTAGCCTGTTGTTAGCATGATTAGCAAGTTACTAGCATGTTTCTATTACTTTAACTTCCTTCTCTATCTATAGAGACTCACTCTTATGTCTCTTCAATATTCCTCTGTGTGTGTTTGCTGTGGTCCAGATACGCCTCTATCCCGTTGTACCGTGTTCCGCTGTCGGTGCCGTGGCAGTGTAATCTGGGAGCGGCTCTCCTCATGGCCCCGCAGCTCTACTGGTTCTCCTTGATCTGCAGGGGGGCCCTGCGCCTGTTCACCGGCAGCTCCTCGCGCTCCCGCAGACCCACGGCTCCGGTCAAACCCGACCGCGACGGACACGAGCCCCAGCCGGCCAACGGATACAGCGCATGCCCTCCGTCTCGCACTGAGGGGAGGGGCTTATGCTAATCAGACTAAGCAAAGGAGAAAGGGGATTGGACGAACGAGAAGAGGCGGAGCAGGAGGGCAGGCTGCCGAGAAAGGACACAGAGTGATTGAAGTAGACTAGACGCCCGTAACGGCGATGGTCACAGGACTCCTGTACTGTATATAAGACACGCTTTAGTGACGGAGGAGAGCGGATACGCCGGAGCAGCGCTGGAAGTGTCTAGAGGACGGCCGGATGTGTGTCGCATCGCAGCTGAGGCAATAAGAGCAGATTTTATGTGAGAGGAAGTTCCGAAGCACTTTCTGTTTGAGGCACTTTGACAGGTCACCAGACTGGAGCTCTGTTCTCTGCGTATATTACTGTAGTGTCGCAGACACATCCTTCATAGAAAAGCCCTGGATTATTCTATTTAGCGCAGGTCTGAACCTGCTTTACTCTCTATAGAGGTCAGCTGAGACGCCTCTCCTTCGGTTTAAAGGGACAGTTCACCCAAAATCAAACACACCCACCCTCATGTGCTTTAGATGCTGTTTTATTTGCTTTTGTTTGTGGAACACAAATGTGGCCCTGGAGCACAGAACCAGTCTGGAGTAGCACAGGTAGATTTGTAGCAGTAGCTAATGGGTATGGGTCAGTTAGCAACTTTTCTTTGCCAAAAATCATTAGGATATTAGGATCATGTTCCGTGAAGACATTCTGTACATTTCCTACTTTAAACTTAATTCAGAGCTTAATTTCTGATTAGTAATATGCTTGAACTTTAAAGTTGATCTTTTTCAATATTTAATTTTTTTGCACCCTCAGATTCCAGATTTTCAAATAGTTGTATCTCGGCCAAATATTATCCTATTCTACTGTAAAGTTTATTTATTCAGCTTTTAAATGATGTATAAATCTCAATTTCAAAAAATTGACCTTTAACAAATTTGAGATGTTAGGCAGAATGTCCGAGCTGCTCTTTTCCACACTACTAATGTGGATGGTGATTTTATTCCATTCCAGAATGTAAAAATACACTACAGTTTAAATGTTTTAACTTAGTATGTCTTTTTAAGAAAATTAACACTTTTATTTATCTCAAATTTGGTCAAAAGTGACAGTGATTTATAATGTTACAAAAGCTTAATATTTTAAGTAAATGGTCATTTAACTTTCTGGAAAAAAAGTATAACAGGTTACACAGAAATATAAAGCAGCAAAAAGTGTTTTTAACATTGCTTATAATCATAAATGTGTGTTGAGCAGCAAATCAGAATATTAGAATGATTTCTGAAGGATCATGTGACACTGAAGACTGCAGTAATGATGCTGAAAATTCAGCTTTGATCACAGAAATAAATTACAGTTGAACAGATATTCACACAGAAAACAGCTGTTTGAAATGCTAATAACATTTCACATTTTTACAGATTTTACTGAATTTTTAATCAAATAAATGCAGCCTTACTGAGCAGAAGAGACTTATTTTGAAAATATTAAAGAAAATCTTAATGATCTCAATATCTTAAATAGTAGTGTATATACACTCTTAATAATAAAGGAGCTTCACGATGCCATAGAAGAACCTTTTTTGTCTAAATGGTTCCATAAAGAGCCTTTAACATCTGAAGAACATTTCTGTTTCACAAAAGGTTCTTTGTGGTGAAAGAAGGTTCTCAGATTATAAAAAGGTAAGAAAGACGGTTCTTTAAAGAACCTTTGACTGAATGGCTCTTTGTGGAATCAAAAATGGTTCTCATATGGCATCGCTGTGAAGAACCTTTTAAAGCAGCTTTATTTTTAAGAGTGTAGAGTGTATTAAAATGAAGGCTGTTCCGAGTTTAAAAACCACAAGACTGGAATAAAGTGCATAAATCATTGTCCGTCTGGATGGGAAACAGAAGCTTGGACATTTGATCTAATATCTACTTTTCACAGGAGAACAACAATAACTGATTTGTGGTGATTTTTGGTGAACTGTTCCTCTACCAGAGCTGATCAAATAAAAGACAAACCCGTCAAATGTAATTCAACCCTGTCTGAGTAAGAGCAGCTCAGGGTTTGGGAATGTATTCTTCTGTTCAAGAAAACAAGCGTCACACCGAACCAATGTTCTCCGATTCCACCTGTGATCCGCCGTAAGGGGGCTTTAACACTGAACAAATGCTGTTCTTACTTTGACTTTTTGTCTTGTTTCCAGCCCAAATATCTGCAAATTCTTAAATCAAGAAGGATTTTCTAGACGAGTAAAAATCATCTTGTTTTCTGTTTGAAATAACTTTTTTTTTCTCACCCCATTGGCAGATTATTTAACTTGTTTCAAGCAAAACTCACTTCATTTTGACTTGTTTCTTCTGAAAACAAGATGATTTTTACTCGTCTAGAAAATTCCTCTTGATTTAGGGTTAGTCAAGAAAGCAAAGTTAGTCTAAGTAAGAAAAGCAGTTTTTTTCAGTGAAACACGGTTTTACCACAAAATAGTTGAACATTAGTAGTTAGCTTTACAATCCCCCTAATATAACCTCTGAAACAAACCCTGCGTATGTTTTAAAGGGACATGATCAAATATATATAAGCTGCCTTATCCCTGTGGAAACTCTTATTCTTCATCTCTTACGCGTTAGTTTCCTCTGTTTAAACAAATGTGATATTTTCCATAGTCAATGTGAAATTTAGTTGCACTTTATTCGTTTTGTTGTCACTGGAGCCGTTGTGTTCGTCTCAGCGTTCCTGACTATTATTTATTGTGGTTTGTTGGAAGATATTTATGGTTTCGAACTGTTTTCAGTCCGTCAGTCTCAGGTTTTTGTTGGTTCTTATCTAATCTCTGTCTAGTCATAAATGAAGGATTCATTTGCAGATGTTTTATTTATTATCTCCGCTTTCAAGTGCTTGCCAGTTCAGCCGTACCACCATCAAACAGGAATGAATAACATTGCAAAGGATCCGCCGTGAGGCCTGTTTTTGAAGCTTACTTGATCTTAAAATGACTGAATGCTGATCTGAAATTTATATAACGAAAAAACAGGCAGAAATGTCCATTGGGTATATGACTTTGCATGTGTATATTCCATCTTCGTCCCTCGTGAACCCTCTATCTATAACGTGCCCCGACGATATCGAGCGGAAATCCAAACTATTTAATCCTAGTGAACTGCAACGACTGCTTTTGATGCTTTTCTTTGGGACGGCGTTTGCGTTTGAGTTGGATTCTGTCGTCTTGTTTTTGTTTCATATGTGAACCTGTTCCCTGTTAACATGAGTACAGATGAAAGCACTGTTGTATTTCAATCTCATTGCAGAAATATATCCTCTTGTCTCATATGCCGCATGTTATAATGTCGCTTCTCCTGGTCCGTTTGTCAACCGGCGTTCGGTTTAACGGAGAGAGCATTAGTCTCACTGTCTGCCGTCTGACCTCTGACCTCTGCTGGAATTAACACCAGCTTTAATGGAGTTGAAAAAGACAGATCAGGGTTTTGACATCAAATGTCCTCTTAATTTAAGAGCCCGCACCAGACGCGCCACGCTTTGAGTCCAGACGCCGCAATTCAGGCCACAGAATGATTCACATTAATACCACAGTTCACATGTCTAACATACAAAGTCTGGGAGATTTCGGTGTTTCAGCAGCGGATGTGATTGTCTGTAATTACTAGAGAACGATTGCAATTTACTAATGAATCATTCACAAACAATTCACTCACAAATCTGACATCAGTACGGCTCACCAACAGGTTTATGTGGAAGCTTGTTTCCGTCATGGTATAAAATAGCAAAAAGGTCATTGTGACTTTTTCATCTCAAACACAGGGCTGGGTAGATTACTTACAAATCGTGATCTGTTACTGAATCCAAATTGCATTGTATGGGTCAGAATTACAGATTTTAATGCCAAAAATCATTAGGATATTAAGTAAAGATTTTGTAGATTTCATACCATAAATATATCAAAACTTAATTTTTGATTAGTCATATGCATTGCGAAGAACTTTGTTTTAACAACTTAAAATGTGATTTTCTCCATATTTAGATTTTTTTGCACCCTCAGATTGCAGATTTCAAATAGTTGTATCTCAGCCAAATATTGTCCGATCCTAACACATTTATTTATTCTGCTTTCAGATAAAAAATTGACTCTTATGACTGGTTTTGTGGTCCTGGGTCACACATAATCGGACCACTTTTAGACTACTTTTGACCTAATTTGTTTATCACATTGATTTAAACAAGAAAATCTCGTACCATGTTGACATAAAAATACAAAAATATTAAAATATATTCCATTTGTTTTTAATAACAACATGAAGTGCAATAAATTATATTACGTCAAAAGTTTCCCAAACCTGTGTGTTTATGAGTTAGGAGTTAGGAATGAAAAGCTAATAAATTAATTACAACATAAAACAAAATAACGACAATAAATCATTAAAAAAAAATGTCTAAGAAATATTTTCTTTGTTTACTTGCATATCATGTGACCATAACCAATGTCAGAGAACCAATGAACATGCAGATGTGATACTTAATTATTAAAACATTTATTTTAAAATCTTAGTAAACATATTAGGTGAAAGAGGTTCAAATGACAAGAACGTTTGTGTGAATGTGTGCATTTTAATGTATTTAAAAGACAAACGCCTTCCAAAGACAGAAATACACCACTGTAAAAGGTTTCACCAGTTTCAACTTAAAAACTTAAGTTTAGCAGCTGCATTAAAATTTTAAGTTAAGTCAACATAAGTCATTTTAACTCAAGTTAAATCAACTCATTTTTATTAAGTTAAAATGACGTAGTTTCAAGCTGATTTAACAAACATTTAAGGCAGCTGCTGAACTTAGGTTTTTAAGTTGAATCTGGTGAAAACTTTTTACAGTGTAGTTAAATAAGCCACTGAGTCATCATTAAAATAAAGATGTGTTCATCAGTAGTTGATGCAATGTTGAAACACTTAAACCTGAAATGATTTTTGCAAATCAGTGGTCAAATGCTGTTACCACCTGAATAATGACTGATCTGTGTGTGAATGTCAACTAAATGTAAAGGCTACTTTAGAAAGGACAATTTAAAAGATGAAAAAGAGGATTTAGGAAGAATCCATACATTTGCACACCTGGCCTGTGACTTATCAAGTGATCCTCAACACCTTGATTACCTGGTTCAGGTGTGTTTGATTAGGATTGGAGCTGAACTCTGCAGGATAGAGGCTCCTCAGGAGCAGGACTGAACACCTACACTGCCTTGCAAAAGTATTCACACCCCTTCATTTTTTCACATTTTGTTGCAGCATGATGTTAAACTGCTTTAAATTAGTTTTTCCCCACATCAGTTTACACTCCATACACCATAATAATGACAAAGCACAAACCAGATTTACAAATGTTACACATGTATTAAAACTAAAACACTGAAATAAGTAGATTGCATAAGTATTCATACCCTTAACTCAGTCCATAGTTGAAGCAGCTTTACAGCCTCAAGTGTTTTTGGGTCTGATGTGAGCATCTTTGCACATCTGCATTTGGCAATTATCTGCCATTCTTTGCCTCACCTTTTCACCTCTCCATCTCTGTCAGCTTGGACATTTTCTAGAGTCCTAGTTGTTCCAATCGTCTTCCATTATGGAGAATGCTTCTGTCAACCTTCAATGCAGCAGATTTGTTTCTGAACTCTTCTCTAGATCATCGCCTTAACGCAAGTCTGTCACTGAGCTCTACAGGCAGTTATCTTGGTTTTTGCTCTGATCTGCATTTTCAGCTGTTAGACCTTTTCTGAGAGGTGTGTGTCTTTCTAAATCAGACTCATTCAAATGAATTTGCCACAGTTTAACTCCACTCCAAGTGTAGGAACATCTAGAAGCAATATGAATGCTCCTGAGATACATTTCCAGTGTCCCAGAAAAGGGTATGAATACTTATGCAGCGGGATCTTTTCAGTTTTTTATTTCTAATAAATTTGCAAAGTTGTTACAAACCTGTTTTGTGCTTTGCCATTATGGAGTATGGAGTGTAGATTGATGTGGGAGAACAAGTAACTTAAAGCAGTTTAACATAATGCTGCAACAAAACAAAATGTGAAAAAAATCAAGGGGTTTGAATACTTTTGCAAGGCACTGTATGCGCTGCAGTATGTAAACATAGCGCTTTTATAACATAGCTGCAAGGGTGCTGTGAAATGCTCATACAGCCATTGGTAACAGCCAACTACTGAAAGTGAGAAATAATGCATAATTTGTGTTTATGTATGCCTGCCCTGCTGTTTCACCAGCTGCTCTCACTCCTATATCAGCTAGTCCTGTGCTGCTTGACTGTGTGCAGGGAGGCCTTGGCTCTCTGCCAATCCTGCATGTGTGTGTTTCAACTAGGTCCAGTACTCAACCCAAGGGAGCTGGGGAGAGTAAGCCACTATGATCTACTTGCTACTGCAGGCGTCTCTAGTCGACTCTATGGGCTGTGTTCGAGCTGAGACCAGTGGGGTTTTCCACGGATCCCATACGGAATGTTGAGAGACCAACTCAAAAAGGGCACGTCTCTGGTTACTCAAGCCTGACAGAAGGGAACAAGACTCAATGACTCTCAGTCAGTCGAAAGATTCAGAGGTGAACTGGTGCCAGACTTCATCTATATGGGAGCAATAGAGTGATTCAGTCAGGCTTCAGCATCTTAGAGGAGAAGGCTTTCCCCAAACATTATGTCTTGTTCCTTCCTCTCAGTACCACTGTTATGTTGAGGAACCGGAGACGTTTTGTGGCTCTTTAATGCAGCAGCTCAGTTCAAGTGCACCTCAACCAATCATGTCTATACTAGTTATAGCATGAAACAAACATGAACATCAGAAGGCATCTTGTTTTAAGCTCGGAAAGACGACAGTATGCACAATTTTTTAAGGTCCACTGAGTGTCTGGAATGTTTGGCAAAATGGCAGTCTTTCAATCAAACTCCCAGTGAAGGGTGAATTGAAGTTTAAATCTAACAGTTATTTTTTTCCCACTTAGAAAATCAGTTTCCATCTCACAATCTGGGTTCCCACTTTAAGCCAAATGTCAAATTCCCTGACTTTTACTGACTAAAAAGCTGAATTTCCATGATCTGTAATGCATGGATCATCCATTTGCAAGCTTTATTTACTTGTTTGCAGATGTTATTAGTACAAAACACATTATTTTTTGCTTTTGATATTTTTTTGTACTATTTCTACAAAAAATGTATAACCATAACCTAACCATAACAATAAGCAAAACACATGAAACTAAATACGGTATGGAAAAATTACATTTTGATAAATGCAAACAAAAAATTTAAAGCAATAAACAAAAATCAATGATTTGGACAAAATAAATATAAAATGCTCTGACTTTCAATGTCTGGAATATACCTCTTAAAATGTCATGACCTGTGGGAACCCTGACTTTTTCCCTCTTTGCCTTTTTTACATCTTGCAGTTCTGAGTTTTATACTAAATACTAAATTTTGCAATTCTGACTTCCCTCTTGTAATTCTGTTTACATCTAGTAACTCTGAACAACATTTGTTTACTTGTAATTTGGAGTTTACATTTAGCAATTCTGAGATAAAAAAAATCTCTCCTTTCTTCACCTCAGAATTCAACTATAAATGAACTGGAAAAGAGTTGTGAGATGTAAACTCTGAATTCCAAGGTATAAACTCACATTTCTGAGAAAAATGTATTTGAGGAATAAGGAAAAAGGATGAGGAAAAAGGTAAAAATGGGGTAAAAAGTTGTCATTACTTTTTTTTTTTTTTTTAATTTCCAGAAGTTTAACCCAAATAGAAAACAAAAAGTAATAGAGAGATAAATGTATATTTGTTATTTAAAAAAACAACTAAAAGCAGGACTGGAAGTACAGGTTTTCCCATGACCATGGACCCCCAAAGCTTTAAATTTGTTTAGTTTGAAACTTTTTGTACTATTTTTAAAAACAAACGTAGAGCTTAATGTCATTAAAAACAGCAGGACAACCGCAGCTAGGCAATACACTTATTTATTCACATAGAAAAACCTGAATAAAAAAAGCCATCTTATGGTCCAATGCAAAAAGAAGAATTGTGATGGTTTCGAGGATCCTGTCATTGGCTGAAGCAGTGTCTGTTGTCTCAGTGTCAGTATCTCCTCTGTCTGGGGCTGAAGACGGTGCTGGGGTCGCTGTCTCTCTCCCGCTCTTTCTCTCGCTCGCGCTGACTGTTGGGCGATAAGGGCTTCTCCGGGACGGGCGCCGGCCGTGTTTTATCGCTCTTAAACAGATCCCGACCCGTCCTGAGAATGTGCTCCTCCATTTTCCTGTGCCGCTTCATGTCCGACAGCACTTTATCCAGACGAGCCTCACGCTTGACCGTCGAGCGGCCGGAGGAGCCTGAACAACACACGACATTATTCACTTACACTGAGGATCGGCCAAAATCAGCACATCCACAAACTGAAGAAAACACACCTGGTCTGATCGTACCTGGGGTTCTGCGGCGATTGAGGAAAGAGTTTTTGGGAGTCGCCATCGTCTGTTCCTCATCGAAATCAAACTCAGTCGGTGTGAGCTCCCTGCAAAACCATATATATTTACAATCTTTTCCATGATAAAATATTGATAATAATCAGAAATGTTTCTCAGTATATTAGAATGATTTCTGAAGGATCCTGTGACACTGAAGACTGCAGTAATGATGCTGAAAATGTAGCTTTGATCACAGAAATCAATTACATTTATTCACATAGAAAACAGCCGTTTTAAATTCTAATAATATTTCACCATTTTACTGTATTTCTGTTCCAAAAATGCAACCTTGGTTCTTCAGAAACATGAAAAATGTTTGATTAATCTACTGTGACTGACTTGAGCTGGTCGTCCTCCTGTTTGTCGTCCTGCGAGTCGTCTCCGTCTCTCTCGGGCGAGGGGGTGCGTGGAGGGGTCGGAGGTCGTCGAGGAAGCGGCTCCCACTTGAGCTCCAGCATTTCTCCTTTAGCCAGAATCTGGTAGAGCCGCTTGATCTCCTCAGGTGAGGGCATCCAGTTCTTGGGGTCCTCCATCTCCTCGTCGCTGTAAGGGATCTCCCAGTCCTCCTCATTCTGCTGCTGCTGCTGCTGTCCTTCACCTCCTCCGTTCATCTCTCCATCTGGGCTCACTCCGTCTTTATGCTCCTCTGCGTCCATGGAGTCTTTGTCTCCTTCTACATCTGTCATATGAGGGTCAATGAAAACTTTCATCATAATTTACACAAAATATATTATGAGAAACATCCCAACTAACACATTTAGTTTCCCAGAAAGTTAGTTTTTTGGTTTTAGAATGTTATTCTAACGCTCCCCTAACATTATCATAACATTCGCAGAACGTTATTTTGTTGAGGTTTGTTTTTGGCTAGCCAGGAAAGTTTTCTTAACGTTCCTAGAATGTTAGTTTTTGATTTGTAGAACGTTCCCAGAACATTAATTTAATGTTCCCAGAATGTTAGTTTTTGGTTCCCAGAACTTAAATTTTTGGGTTGTAGAATGTTTATTTAACATTAGTTTTTGGTTTTTAGTTATTCTAATGTTCCCATAATGTTATTATAATGTTTCCAGTGCATTATTTTGTGAAGGTTTGTTTTTGGTTAACCAGGAAAGTTAACATTCCCAGAATGTTTTGGTTTGTAGAACGTTCCCAGAACATTGATCTAATGTTCCCAGAATGTTAGTTGTTGGTTCACAGAACGTTAGTTTTTGGTTTTTAGAACATTTCCAGAACTTTTTTTTTTTTGTTTGTTTGTAGAATGTTTCCCAAACATTAGTTTTTGGTTCCCAGAATGTTAGTTTTTGGTTTGCAGAACGTTATTCGAACGTTCCCCTAATGTTATTATAACGTTCCCAAGGCATTATTTTGTGAAGGTTTGGTTTTGGTTAGCCAGTAAATTTTTCTTAACATTCCCAGAATGTTTCCAGAACATTGATCTAATGTTCCCAGAATGTTTTTGGTTTGTAGAACAATTTCAGAACATTAGTTTTGTTTTTTAGAATGTTATTTGTACATTCCCGTAATGTTATTATAAAGTTTCCAGAGCGTTATTTTGTTAAGGTTTGTTTTTGGTTAGCCAGTAAAGTTCCTACAACAACATATTTTATGGTTGCAAAGTATTAACCTAAAAATAACAATTAGGGAAAGTTATTTGAAGGTTATTTTAAAAACAACCATGAAGCAATGTTCTGGGAACATTATCTGATAGTTGCAAAATAACCTAAAAATGACCATTAGGTTATTAATCATAACCACCATGCAACGTTCTGGGAACGTTATTTTATGGTGACAAAAATTAACATATAAAGAACGTTGTCCTAACGTTAGTATTTGGTTCTCAAAAAAATTACCAAACGGTAACCAAAACCTAAAGTAAGGGGAACATTCTGTGTTTGCTGGAAATGTGTAATAGAAGAAACCTACTCATCTACCAAAGCAAATACTGTGGTAATACCATGGTACTTTCATATTCAGCATTATACTCCAAAGTACAGTAGGAAAGAACGCGAAAATCACGGTATGAAGACAGATGTGTAGTACATACTCGTGTCATCCTCTGCTGTAGCATCTTTTAAGGCTTCACTTGTCTCCTGGCTTCCTTCTTTCTCCTTCTCTTCTTCTTTTCCTCTAGTTTTGTCCTCCTCACTGACTCCCAGAGACTCGACCCGCTCCACTAAAGAGGACTGCGCCTCCTCTACCGCCTGCATCACTGACAACCTGCAGAAAACAGCTAGTCAAACTCGTGTTTATGTGTTAATACATCAGTTCCTGACTAGTCTGGCGCCTGCACACAGACACGGTTCTCTGAGCATCATTCAGAAACATTCACTGATTATTTACATTGTGCAGAATGAAGGAGCGGATGCAGACTTACAGTTGTTTTCCCACTACTGTTGTAAACAGCCGCTCTGAATATTAAAACGCATCAATGTGCTATTATTTCTGCAGGAGTTCTCATGCTCATTGAGCGCTGTTGTTTATTTCGGCGCCTTGACGTCATGCGTCTCATGTCCCGGATGTGCAGCTCCGCCCACAGCGCCCCCGCGCGCTCGAATGACCGACAGACAATGAAGAGGCGCTGAGTGGGAGACTGGCGCTTTCCATGGATGATTAAAGGGGTCATCGGGTGCAAAACTAACTTTTACAAGTAGTTTGAACATTAAGGTGTGTTGGCAGTTTGTGAACACAACCACCCTACTATGATAAAAATACACCCAGTGGTATTTTGTTCATCTTTAAAAGTAATATCCCCTTTTTAAAATCAGTTCCTGTGATTGACATGAGCGCCTTACCTTAGCCCCGCCTTCACCGAGCTGAAACAGTCCCAATACGATCCTCACTGTGTGACTCAGGTGCAGAGGAAGACTCTAATTGAGCGATTGAGGTGTTCTGTTGTTGGATGTAATAATGAACACAGCAGCCGTCATTTACTCCTGACATCTGAGCCGCTGAAGACGCAGAGGAAAACGCTACTTTCATTTTTAAATTGAAAGCGCTGATCGCTATCTACATATGCATCTATGTTCGTGCGAATCATTCGTGATGCAGCTTCACCCACAGCAGAAGTGAGGATAAGGGTTTTTTATGCATCATTGCAAACAGGCTTTCTTAATAATGTGCTTGTTGGCAAGTTTCGCCAATAAATGCGGCTAAATGCAGCTAAAGTAAACATTACGGCTCATAATCCCTCAGTAGAGAGGGGCGGGGCGAGCAAAGCTCATTTGCATTTAAAGGACCCATGCGATAAAATGAGCTGAGATTTTGCAGAGCTGATTTTGACAAGGTAAAAGGGTGTTTTTTACACTACTATTGAGAATTTTTAACCAAAGTATATTAGAGACTTTTCATTAAGACCCTAAAGAATCATATGAACTTGTGGAAAATGGGCATCCCATGACTCCTTTAAAGAAAAAAGTGTTTTGTTGGTTTCACAACTTTTAAATCGAAATGTTTTTTTATTTTTAGAAAAATGTTTATTTCATATACCGGTATATGATGGTAATTAATGACATTCCCTCAGAACACAGGAAAGTTTTAGGTAATGGTCTAGATGAAAAACCAAATTGGAAGTTATAAATATAAAAGAAAAAATGTAAAAAATTATTATCTTAAAGATCTGCCAAATTTCCAGTGTTCCTTCAGCCATTGGTTTTTGGAGATCACAATTTCAAGATGTCCAATAGAAAGAGATCTTTAAGATTTTTGTGTCACAACTAAAATTAGAGCGGTATCATTTAAGATTGTTCATCGTATTTATCATGTGTTTTCTGAAAAATATAGTACTGTACATTTATTTTATGATTGTATTTTTACAAAATTATTTTGGTGTTTTATTTTTTTTATTAAAGTACTATTATTTGCAACTCAAAGAAAATTATCTTTTATTTTTTTATTAAAAATTATGTATTAGTTGGCTTCGAAATTTGGTATATTGTGAATTTACGTACTTGAAAGTTCTTTATTTACAAATATAAATGGGCAGTAAAAAAAACAATTTTACTCATTTTAAAATGAAAATAGGTCAGTATCTGTATACATTAATAAAACAATGTGAAAAAAACCAGTAAATTATTTAACATTTATTTTAAAGCCTTAAATCTATTCTTTGAATAATAATTTGTAATTATTTGTACATTTTGCTTTCCCTATTTTATTTATATATTTTTGTATTGTTTTTTTTTTTCAATATTGTATTTGGTTTGCCTTTGTATGTTCTAAAAACAGCATTTAAAATGAAAATAAGAAAATCCTGGTGCTTACTGTGCCAGAACTCTGAGGTATTTTCTGTGAGCTCAAAATGTCCAGGTTTTTTAATGTAAAATAAATGAATAAATAAATAAACAATAATAAATAAATACATAAATTGCATATGAAGTGTAATTAATTTTCATAGATGTCAAAACATACTATACTGACTATTCTTACTTCTCAAATAAAATGTGGCATGGGAGCACTTCTTAATAGTCTTAATAGTAAATGCATATGTTATTCTCATTTGTTTTTATTTATTTATTTTTGCTTGAAGAGGACCAAAATATAAAGTACACAACAATAAGAAAAATCTTAAGAAAAAAAAAAACAAGAATTCCAAATAGCAGCAAAAATAAGCAAAATAAACATAGACTAGAAAAAAAACTGAAATAAAATACAATACAATAGGCATAAGCACCCCCCCCCCCCCTCAATTTTTTTTAGATGTCAAAACATACTATACTGACTATTCTTATTTATCAGATAAAAAGTAGTATATGCATATTTTTTCTCATTTGTTTTTATTTATTTATGTATTTTTGCTTGAGAGAACACTAACAAAACAAGAGAACATACAAAATACCAAGTAAACAACAATAAGAAAAAACTTTTTAAAAATTCCAAGAATTCCAAATAGCAGGTTTATTATTTGTGAGTCGCTTTTGAGTCGCGATTGCGCATAAGACTTTTATTTTGGCGGGTGTTTCTCATGATTCCGGCGGCAGAGCGGAAGCAGCTTGACGCGGAGCCGCACATCAACAGAACTAGTACAAATCTGCGATGAGTTTTGAGTGGCCCTGGCAGTATAACTTTCCTCCATTTTTTACGTAAGTAGATCTGTTTTATCATCGATGTCAGTGGCTGCAGATGAACAGCGAGGTTGTGTCCGCAGTATTGTGTGTATAGTGTGAAATATAGACTTGTGTGGCGAATAAAGCTGCTGTTTGCATTGAGCTACGGAAGTAATCAGATCATCTGACACTTCATCCTCAGTCTTCAGTCAGAAAATAGATTCAGTTAACTAGAATTACGCTTACAGTTCTTACAGTTACAGTGTGTCAGATAGTATTTAACTGTAGTTTGGCATTAAATTCAACCGCGAGTGAAGGGAAGCTAGTGCGATCAGAACAACAACAATAACAATAATAATGATAATAATTGGTCAAAAAGTAAATATTCGCATTTATAAAGGCTGAAATAAAAAAATGTCCACTGGAACACCTAGAAATATTAGGACATTCAGCGATTTCAAAACAAAAAACTGTAAGAAGTGTTTTTAAAAGTCTAATTTCTAATGTATTTCTAGAGTTAGATTTGATAAACATGCATTAAAGCAGAAGTTCACTTTCAGAACAGAAATGTACAGATAATGTACTCAACCCCTGGTCATCCAAGATGTTCATGTCTCTCTTTCTTCAGTCGTAAAGAAATTATGTTTTTTGAGGAAAACATTTCAGGATTTCTCTCCATATAGTGGACTTCTATGGTGCCCTGAGTTTGAACTTCCAAAATGCAGCTTCAAAGGACTCTAAACGATCCCAGCCGAGGAAGAAGAGTCTTATCTAGCGAAACGATTTATATACTTTTTGAGAGAGGGCTGGCTCAAACTGCGGCATCGGCATCTCGCAGCGGCACTTCCGGCGGCATGTCGAGATGCCGCTGTATTTCTCCGGCAGGTGCCGCTACAGCGGCATCTCGCAGCGGCATCGGCATCTCACAGCGGCATCTAGCAGCGGCATCTCACGCCGGCATGTCCAGCAGGCGTACTTTCTTCTTATTAAAAAAAATATACATTTCAACAAAATAACATAATATACCACAGGACTGTCATTTCTTAAGTATTTATCATATAATGTGTTTATACTGATGCTGGATCAGAACGTGCGTGTGCGTGGCGCTGTGTGTGTGGCTGGCTGGCTGTGGCTGTGTGGCTATAGGCTATCTCCAGCAATAAGTATGTGTCAATATCACAGTTATGTTTCAGTGCCAACGAAGTTAGAAGATCACATTCCTTAATAAAATATATGATTTGTATTACATACAATGTCAAGCCGTTTTGAAATTTGAAATTACATCTTGAGATGAGTGTGCATTAATTGCATTACAGAGATTAAACTATCAGTTGATACATCTGCTTAAAATGAGAAGTAACTGTTGCATTACCCTTGAAGATTAGCTTTTATGGAAAATAGTGCATGTTTCAGGAAAGATCATTTGACACCAGTTACCACAGAATATGACCCAGATGGACTACACTACACTCCCAGAAAAAAAGGAACAAAACTATACCTTTTAGGGTACAAGTAGCTGTCACTGGGGTGTTACCAAGGGTACAATTTTTTGGGTACATAATTGTACAATAAGGACCCATTGTGTACCTTTAAAGGTACCTTTATATGTTTTGTTGACCAGGAACAAAATTGAACCTCTGCAGTACCTTTTTTTTTTTTTTTTTTTATTACTGTGTATCTATGGATGTCATATTTCATTCTTTATCAGATATTGTTTCTATGGCCTCTTTTACAGAACACATTTTCATATTTAACATTACTGAGTGCAAGATGTCATTTTTATGTTATCGCTTTTGGGCTTTTAATGAGTTAATGGCTATCCTGGTAAAAAAGAATGTATCAAGAATGTTGGTACACAAACTAACCCTGCTGAAAAAAAACATCTAAAACCAGCCTAGGCTGTTTGGCTGTTTTTGCCAGCCTGGTTTTAGCTGGTCATGCTGAGATTTATTTTATCAGTAAATTCCACATTACAGTATTTCAATGATACCACTGTGTCTGTACTGTTCTCAGTCTACAGTAAAAATAAAAATAAAAAATGAAACCTGTATCACATATTTTGTACAGCTATGATTGTACTTGCAAAAACACATTGAAACTATGGGTAACTCGTGTATGGGTGATCTAAAGTAATGTTCCTATACGATATTTCATTATAAATTCGTTTTTTGAAACAATGCTTCTGCTAATGCAAGGCTTCTTTAAAGATATGAATGCAATATGCAAAGTTTTGAACACTGGACAGCCTGTGTTACAAATAATGACTGTTTTGAGTTTTGTATCTAGAGTTTTGAAAAATGATATTACAGTTCTGTTATTAGTGCAAAAACGATTGTAAAAAAACTGTATTACTAACAATTCCAATTACAGAGCTCTCTAATTCAATTCGTAGTAGTAACAATTCCAGTTAGGGAGCTCTACAAATTAATTTCTACCATTCATATGTCTCCATTGTCTTCCATTCATTTTTAATTACAGAGCTCTACAATTTAATTATTACTAGTAACAATTCCAATTAGAGAGCTCTCTAAATCAATTTTTACTAGTAATAATTCCAATTGCAGAGCTCTCTAATTCAGTTTTTACTAGTTACAATTCCAATTTGAGAGCTCTCTAATTTAATTATTACTAATAAAAATGCAGTTACACAGCTCTACAATTCAATTTTTACCAGTAAAAAACACATTAAAGATATGTTTAATTGCAGAGCTCTGTAATTGAATTAAAGAGCTGTCTAATTAAGTTCTTACTAGTGACAATTGAATTCGAGAGCTCTCTAATAGGAATTCTTACTAGTAAAAACTGAATTAAAGAGCTATTGGAATTATTACTAGTAAACATTGATTTAAAGAGCTCTCTAATTGTAATTGTTACTAGTAGGAATTCAATTGTAGAGCTCTTTAACTGAAATTCTTACTAGTAGAAATTATGTTGTTAAGCTCTGTAATTAAAAATAAATGGAAGTCAATGGAGACATATGACTAGTAAAAATACATTTGTAGAACTCCCTAATGGGAATTGTTACTAGTAAGAATTAAATTAGAGAGCACTGTAATTGGAATTGTTACTAGTAAGAATTTAATTAGAGAGCTCTTTAATTGTAATTGTAAATAGTAAAATATAATTTAAAGAGCTCTTTGTTTGGAATTGTTACTAGTAGGAATTTAATTATAGAGCTCTCTAAATGAATTGTTACTAAATGCAATTACAACGAGTGACATTAAGTATATTTTAGGCTATAAGAGCTGCGATATCTGTTTTGTGCAGCATAACAAACTAATTTCTGTATTAACATTTTATATTCATAAGTAGTAACATTTCAAAGCAGTATTTGAAATAGACAAATACATTAAAAACACTGCATTTTTTTATTTATTATCGTTTGTGATCTACTAACTTTGTTGGCACTGAAACGAACTGAAAATGAAAAATTAATACACACTTACTGCTGGATCCTATACACACACACACACACATGCTCTGATCCAGCATCAGTATTACACATTATATGATAAATACTTAAGAAATGACAGTCCTGTAGTATATTATGTTATTTTGTTGAAATGTATTTTTTTTTTTTTAATAAGAAGAAAGTACGCCTGCTGGACATGCCGGCGTGAGATGCCGCTGCTAGATGCCGATGCCGCTGCTATGCCGCTGCTAGATGCCGCTGCGAGATGCCGATGCCGCTGCTATGCCGCTGCTAGATGCCGCTGCGAGATGCCGATGCCGCTGCTATGCCGCTGCTAGATGCCGCTGCGAGATGCCGATGCCGCTGCTATGCCGCTGCTAGATGCCGCTGCGAGATGCCGATGCCGCTGCTATGCCGCTGCTAGATGCCGCTGCGAGATGCCGATGCCGCTCTGGCATCTCGAGATGCCGCTGTAGCGGCACCTGCCGGAGAAAAACAGCGGCATCTCGACATGCCGCCGGAAGTGCCGCTGCGAGATGCCGATGCCGCAGTTTGAGCCAGCCCTTACTGTACTTTTTTAACCTCAAATGCTTGTCTTGTCTAGCTCTGAGTGTACTCTGTGTAGAGAATAAAAAGTATATAAATTGTAAATGTTTTTAGAAAACAACCAATCGTTTCACTAGATAAGGCTCTTCTTCCTCGGCTGGGATCGTTTAGAGTCCTTTGAAGCTGCATTTTGGAAGTTCAAACTCAGGGCACCATAGAAGTCCACTATATGGAGAGAAATCCTGAAATGTTTTCCTCAAAAAACATCATTTCTTTACGACTGAAGAAAGAAAGACATGAACATCTTGGATGACAAGGGGGTGAGTACATTATCTGTACATTTCTGTTCTGAAAGTGAACTACTCCTTTAATAATTTTATTGCAATATAATGGTTGCATAATTGTGCAGAAGGTCATTTTGTTGTGGTTTATCTGCATCAGTGTGAATGTCAGTCTTGTTCATTGGGCCTGAATTGTTAATAATGTTGTCTGATGTTTTAACTGTGTTTTGCAGATTGCAGCCAAACGTGGACACGAGACAGAAGCAGCTGGCGGCATGGTGTTCTCTGGTCCTGTCCTACTGCCGCCAGCGGAAGCTCTACACTCTGGACGTCCTGGAGGCGCAGGAGAGCCCCGTGTTCAACAACAAGAAAATCGAGAGTATCCTTTCACAGCCTTCATCTTTTTCTATTTGATAATTGGACACACTGTGGTGAAATCATGTTTTGTCCTGAATGTGTTTCCCGTAACTCCTGTTGCTCAGGAAAACTTTCAGTTGAAGCCATACAAGTAGTTTTTGAAGAACTGAGAAAAAAAGGTGGGGTGATGCACACATTGACAGAAGAGACTGTTTCCCAGAATGGAAGATGAATGTTGAGATTAATCTGATCTTTGCTTTGCCACAGGAAACCTGGAATGGTTGGATAAAAATAAATCACGATGTCTTATAATGTGGAGGAGACCAGAGGAGTGGGGAAAACTCATTTATCAATGGGTGAGAATGTACTCAAGCCTGTTTATTTATTTATTTATTTATTTATTGACTATCATTTAGAAGGTTGGAGTCAGTAGGTTTTTTAATGTTTGTGAAATATTATGAAACGTAATGCATCTCAAACTGCTGTTTTCTGTGCGAATAACTGTTCAACTGTAATTGATTTCTGTGATCAAAGCTGATTTTTCAAGCTTTTGGACAGCAAGATTTGTAATGTTTTTAAAGAAGTCTAATAAAGAAGTAAAATTTAGAAATATTTTTACTATTTAAAATAACTGTTTTCTATTTGAATATATTTTCAAATGTAATTTATTTCGGTGATCAAAGCTGAATTTTCAGCATCATTTCTTCAGTCTTTCGTATCACCTTCAGAAATCATTATAGTTTGCTGATTTGCTGCTCAACGAATTCAATTTCTGATTATTATCACAGTTGTGCTTCACAATATTTTTGTGGAAACCAAGATGCATTTTATTTTTCAGGATTCACAGATGAATAGAAAGTTCAAAAGTAAATAAAGAGTATTTATTTGAAACAGAAATCTTTTGTAACATTAGACATGTTTTTACTGTCACTTTTGACCAATTTAATGCGTCCTTGATGAAAAAGTTTTCATCCCCCTAACCCTAAGATGCCAAATGTTTGAATATATTAACACACACGCATATCATGTACAATCATAATTAAAGAAAGTCTAATGCTAGTGAGCAGTTGGGGGAAGGTGTTGTTTTAAATCCACTGTCTGCTTCTCTCATTCCGACCTGTAGGTTTCCAAAAACGGCATGGTCAACTCAGTGTTTACACTTTATGAACTCGCTAATGGAGACGACACAGAAAAAGAAGGTATGACAATATTTCATATTTCCATTGGACTTTGTACTGAATCAGTAAAACATTGTATGACTTGTCTGGTTGCAATTTACTGCGTACCTTGCCCAGCTCTCAGATAAATAAAAATGTGCTGAAAATGTGCTTTCTTCATCAGATTTGTATAAATGTGTCACTCCATCACTGTCTCCCCAGTGGATGTGAATGGGTGCCGTCAGAATGAGAGTCCAAACAGCTGATAAAAACATCACAATAATCCACAGCACTCCAGTCCATCAGTTAACATCTGGAGAAGACAAAAACTGAAACAAATCCATCATTAAGACATTTTTAACTCAAATACAAGTCCATAATCCATAATAACGCTTCCTCCAGTGAAAAAGTCCATCTCCTGTTGTCTTATACATCAAAATTCAGCCTTGATCTGCAGATTTCTCTCCTGATTCAGACCACAGCACTCCAGTCCATCAGTTCACATCTGGACAAGACAAAAGCTGAAACAAATCCAGCATTAAGACGTTTTAACTCAAATATAGTCCATAATCCATAATGATGCTTCCTCCAGTGAAAAAGTCACATCAAAATCCAGCCACATATTTATTTAGAGCTGTTTTGGCTTGTAAACAGTGTTTGGTCTGTGCAGATTTCTCTCCTAATTCAGACCAGACCACTTTTTCACTGGAGGAAGCGTTATATTGGATTATGGACTATATTTGAGTTAAAACGTCTTAATGCTGGATTTGTTTCATCTTTTGTCTTGTCCAGATGTGAACTGATGGACTGGAGTGCTGTGGATTATTGTGATGTTTTTATCAGCTGTTTGGACTCTCATTCTGACGGCACCCATTCACATCCACTGGTGAGACAGTGAGGGAGTGGCACATTCCTATAAATCTGATGAAGAAACAGACTCAGGGTAATGCTGTATGTCCTGAGTTTGAGCGGTGGCTCTAATGAAGTGTGTGTTTCAGAGTTTCATGGACTGGAGGACTGGATGTTGCTGCGTTCGCTGCAGGCGCTGCAGGCTGATGGGAAGGCAGAAATCATCACTGTGGATGATGGGAAAGGTGTCAAGTTCTTTTGAATCAGGCTTTCTGGAGTCAGACTTTGTGGAGGTGTTGGGTTTCTGTCAGCCCAGCGTCGTCTTTAGTCTCAGTCTCTTGGGATCTTTGTGGATCTATAGTACACTCCACTATTGAATCGAGTCATTATTATGAGCCCAAACTAAATTAAAGGGTCTTCCTTGTTGGAACAAGTTTAAATTGGTGGTTTTACACCTGATGTTTGAGCCGACTAAAGAAACCACATCTTTGTTCCTAAGCGTTATGCATACAGAGCGAAATGTCAGACCAAACTAAGGAATATCAGTATGTTAATGTAGACCCAGACTAAATCCTTCTTTGTGTACATACGTTTTTATTCCGCTCCTTTTATTGCTGTAAATCCTGACGGACTCTCGCTCTACTTGAATATCGTTCTGTGTAGAACCACAAAAGCAAAAACACATTTTTTGCGAGTCCTGCGATGCTTCCTGGCTAAGATGAAATGTTCTGGAGTAAATGTCTGGTTCCTGATGGCAGTGGAGCTCATATCAACATTTTGCTGAGGTCTGGTAGCATTCACTCCTTTCCCCGACTCTCACTGTATCTGATCACCTTTTATACCGATGTCTTACTGTACAAATAAACCAGGGAGACGTTTTCAGTTCTCTCCTGCAAACCCCTTCAAATGCTTTGCGTTTGGATTGACTGAAAACTCTTGTCTTGTCCTACATATTTGATTTTCATATTCTAATCTCATGCAAGTCATCTGCTTTATGCTTGTAAGAAGAGGTGACATACTGCAAGTTCAACATTTTTATTCTTATTATACTAATATATATATACACTGCCGCTCAAAAGTTTGCGATCAGTACAAATTTTAATGTTTTATTAAAAAACAAAGTCTCTTATGCTCATCAAAGTTCCATTTATTTGATCAAAAATACAGAAAAAAGTAATATTATGAAATATTTTTGCAATTCAAAATAACAGTTTTTTTTATATACTTTGAAATAAATTTTATTTCTGTGATGCAAAGCTGAATTTTCATCAGCTATTACTCCAGTCTTCAGTGTCACATGATCCTTCAGAAATCATTCTAATATACTGATTTACTACTTTTATTATCACTGTTGGAAACCGTTTCTGCTTCATTTTTTTTTTGGAACCTATGATACTTTTTTTCATGAATAAAACATTAAAAAGAACAGCATTCATTCAAAATAGAAATCTTTTCTAACCATGTAAGTCTTTACTATCACTTTTTATCAATTTAACACATCCTTGCTGAATAAAAGTATGAATTTATTTCAAAGAGAGAAAGAAAGAAAAAAATGACCCCAAACTTTGAACAAGATGTTTATTGTTGTGGCACTGAAGACTGCAGTAATGATGCTGAAAATTCATCTTTCAGCATCACAGGAATAAATTATATTTTAAAGTGTATTAAAATAGAAAACCACTATTTTAAATTGCATTAACATTTCTGTATTTTTAATCAAATAAACAGCCTTGATTAGCAGAAAAGTCTCCTTTGAAAAGCATTAAAAATCTTAGTGATCCAAACTTTTCAGCGGCAGTGTATATATATTTTTTTATTACAGTTCATATTTATTTTAGGTAATAAAATAGTTTTTATGGGTTACATTTTAGTTGATTATAGCCCTGTACAGTACACATTATAAATGTTTTTTTTTTTTGTTATTATTAGTAGTATTATTTAAATTAATGTTTTTAAGAATGTTGAAGTTTTTATTTTAAATAAATAAAAAAATCGTCATACTAATAATATTTCTTAAACCCTGAGCTTCATAAAGTGTAACTTTTGGATTTTGTATGATCTTGTTTTCACATGTGAGGGTCAGTAATATCGACAGGTGGCGCTCAGGTGCATTTCAGAGAGTCACGTGACAGCGCCCTCTGCTGAGCATCTATTTACTAAATTATGCAACACAGCTTGATTAATCATCCCTGAGGGCCGGTTTATTGTTGACCACACATGATGGAACACACAAACAGAGATGATAGACTACTTATGCTTATCTTTCTTAAAATAAATAGCACTCAGATTGATATCTGATCTAATGCAATAACAATAATGCATGTTTAAATGTGTCTTCAGTAGTTTAGCAGCTATAATGGAGTGCAGAGTACAGTAGATTATCAGGAGTACAGTAGAGAGGCTCAGATGTTCAGTGAATGGATCTCCTGTGGGATGAATGGAGCTTTGTGCTGTTAGCTGTGAGTTTGTGGCACACGAGAGGAAGCGGCGTGAGCTTGTGCTGCAGAACGTGAGCTGGACTCGATGTTCTGGACTCTTTCTGGTCTAGACGGGCTTGCATTCAATAACCCAGTCCAGTGTGTTTAGGCCAGATTACTCTCAGATTCAGGCGCTCGTAGAGAATATTTCCACTGTATTGCTATTGCTGTTTGGTTATGGATTAAATAGATTGGATGATGGTTAGATTAGATTAGATATGGAGCTCTGTGACATTTTAGTGTTTTACTTTGGCTCATTTTGTCAATCAGTGGTCATGAAATTATGAAATGTTTTGAAGCGGATCAAAACAGGTATTGTTTTGGTTTTAGGACATCTTTGATAAAAGGTATTGATCTACTTCAAATGTTGACTAGTGTAGACTCTCTTAGAGTGTTTTCTCCTTTCTGATGTGAACCAAATCATTCCAGACAAAAACATGACCCTTTTTAAATATATTTTTAGTAATATTTTTGGAAGCGTCGTTGATGGACCAATTTTTTATTAATTTCCTGAATCCAACATGAGAAAAGTCTAAAATAACCCACCCAGACGTTGTGGGAATGCGGTTATGGCCTTCAGCTCATTTCATAATGCCAGTTTGTTGTTTGTGAAAGATAATTAGATTTCCTGTGTATGAATAACGATGAAAGTCAAGGACAACTTTCACAGTAATTGAATAAAATCTCAAAACTTTTCCTAACTGGTTTATGATTGTCATTGTCAGTTGTTCTCAGGAAACATCAGATGGGTCGGGGTAAGTTGTCACATGTTTTACTATAGCTATACATAATATAAAGACATATGCATTAAAACTAGAGGAGTGGTGGTTGAACAAATGTTGATTTTGGATTAAAAAACCTGAGTTTCTCAAATCATAAATGTGACCATGTGCCACAAAACCAGTCATAAGGGTCCATATTTGTTTTTTGGAATTGAGATTTAAACATCATCTAAATAAATGAGTTTTCCATTGATGTATGGTTTGTTAGGATAGGACAATATCAAAACTATTTGAAAATCTAAAAATTTAGAAAATCCCCTTTTAAAGTTGTCCAAATGAAGTTCTTGGCAATGCATATTACTAATTAAAACATAGGTTTTTAAATATTTACGGTAGGAATATTTGGCCATAGATATTTATAATATTTGGCGACTATTTGAAAATCTGGAATCTGAGGGTGCAAAAAAAAATCTAATTTTAATACTGAGAAAACTACCTTTAAAGTTGTTCAAATGAAGTTTTAATGCATATTAGTAATCAAAAATTAAGTTTTCAGTATTAACATGAGTTGTTTCACATGAATGTTTTATTTACCACAAGCTTTTGAAGCTTGTTAATTCAATTTGAGTAACAGTTTTAAAATGCGAGTTATGTGCTGAATTGAGCATCATCTCTTAAAAATAAAGGTGCTTCACGATGACATTGAAGAACCTTTCTTGTTTAAAAAGTTCCATAAAGAACCTTTAACATCTGAAGAACCTTTCTGTTTCACAAAAGGTTCTTTGTGGCAAAATGTTCTTCAGATTATAAAAAGGTAAGAAACAGATGGTTCTTTAAAGAGCCTTTGACTGAATGGTTCTTTGTGAAACCAAAAATGGTTCTTCTATGACATCAGTGTTAAAAAACCTTTTAAAGCACCTTTATTTTTAAGTGTTTTTGTTTTGCACTTTGAATATCTGAAAATTTGCCTTCAATTGTTTTTAAATTATGTACCCGTCATATTTAATACAAACAGCAGTATCATTTATGTTGTATAAAGTATAAAACGTTTATTGTAACAAAAAAAAAAGTTTCATGATCTTAATAGCCTAATGATTTTTTTAAAAAATAAAATAAAAATCGATCATTTTGACCCATACAATGTATTGTTGGCTATTGCTACAAATACAAACTCGTGCTACTTAACACTGGTTTTGTGCTCCAGAGTCACATATTATCTCAGTAGCGGCCTCTTTGAAAAAATGACGTTGTGTATGAAGTAACAAATGTTTCTGTTTATAGACACATTGTAACTCGCCGATAATCAGCATATGGCACATGATGAACAGAATGACTTGTTTTTAAATTTGTTACAATTTAAAAGCAAAAACATACTGTTTTTTAAGGACTGCAA
This sequence comes from Garra rufa, assembly GCF_049309525.1. NCBI lineage: Eukaryota > Metazoa > Chordata > Actinopteri > Cypriniformes > Cyprinidae > Garra > Garra rufa. The sequence goes on from NC_133382.1 coordinate 566,152, forward strand.
CATTTTTCAGTCCAATGATGTTTTTATTGAGCGAATATGATTCAGATCAACATCGAACAGTTCCCGAGTCGCTCTATCACCAACACACAAGGTGTTCTGATGGATGGCACAGATAGCACTCCATAGTATGTAGGCACTGACGAACACAACCCTGCAGTGAAACCCTACGCCGCGGGACTCAGGTGAAGGAGGCGGAGCCAGGCGCGCACTCGCACTGAAGAGCTGTGGTGCAGGCGCGCCTCTGCAGAACACACAACAGCCGTGCACGCGCGAGGAGCGAATGTCATGAGCTGATGTTTCAATTCTGGAGTAACATTGAATAAGGTAAATATACGACCACGAGCGCGTTTCCTGAGGTTCTACTACTTGCTTTAATAGATAAAGAAATATAATGTAGTTGAGATCTTTTTTAATCTTATTTTATGCTATCCTTATAATCTGTCATGTTCGTAAAGGAAAACAGTAAAATGCGCGCTCTTGTGTTTTTGTGTCTTCGGTCCAGTTTGTGATGCTCTGAGCTCCTGATCATGTCTCACGCTGAAGTCGAGTTCGCTGGTCGTGGTTTTCCAGCGTTACCTGTTGATTTAGAGGAGGACTGTCTGTCTCGAGTGCCGATGCTGAGGACTCATTCTCTGAGCGCTCGGAGGAACTCATATGTGTTGCACAAACTCAGTGTGGACATCGACCCGCAGATATACAGCCAGACTCTCTCCAAAGCGCTGTCCTGGTCCACTGAGAACATACTGCTGTCAGAGAGAAGAGCTGCTGAAGACAAAACAGACCCTCCGTCTCCTAGATCTCCATCTCCAGTCTCCAGCCCAGAGTCCTCCACTCCCAGCACCAGCTCGGCTCCTGCGGAGGACTGGACCGGCTCCGTCCAAACGCCTCTGTCCCCCGGAGCCCAGGGCGCCAGCTCGGACTCAGACAATGAGGGCTCCAAAGTTGAGAGCGTGGCCCAACGGCGGGCGTTTTTGAGCAGACTGGAACAGGATGAGAAAGAGGACATCGAGACCAAAGCGGTGGCCACCTCGCCGGATGGAAGATACCTGAAGTTCAACATCGAAATCGGGAGAGGATCCTTCAAGACGGTCTACAAGGGTCTGGACACGGAGACCACGGTGGAGGTGGCCTGGTGTGAGCTACAGGTAGGAGTCCTTAAACCTTATGTCTTTGTTTATGTGGAAGAGTCCAGGTTTAGACATGGGTTTACCTTTTATGTTGGTGTTTATGAGGTAAATGCACTCATAATGAAGTTTTAAGCCTTTCCAGATGTTCCAGATGTGTGGTGCATGTGTTTGCCTTCTGAACGGATGCTTGGAAAAGTTTCAGCTTGCTTGGTTTTTGAAGTACTCCAATGTTTTTTTTTTTGTTGTTTTTTTAAATCAGAAATCAATAAATAAGCCATGAACCAACTCAACCTGCTCCAAGATGAATTGCAACATTATAACATTTGATTTGAAATGAACAGTAATTTAAATTCAGATGCAATATTTTATTGTATGACTGAAATAACTACTCATCATTTAATAAAGCATCGCAAATGCCATGATCAAAAAATTAAATCAAAGTTGTCCTAAGACAAGAACGGGTATTGTTTTGGTTTTAGGACATCTTTGATAAAAGGTATTGATCTACTTCAAATGTTGACTAGTGTAGACTCTCTTAGAGTGTTTTCTCCTTTCTGATGCGAACCAAATCATTTCAGACAAAAACATGACAAGCTTAATCCTTTTTAAATATATTTTTAGTTATATTTTGGAAGCGTCGTTGATGGACCAAATTTTTTTAATAATTGTGTCCTGAATCCAACATGAGTAAAGTCTAAAATAACCCACCCAGAAAACCCATTCAGGAAACACTTGACAGTAATGTTTCATTTGTTAACATTAACATAAACTTAGAATGACAATAGTGTTAATTTCATTCATTAATACATTATTAAAATCAAATGTTGCATCTGTTAATATTTAACTTGAGCTAACATAAACTAACAATAAACTGTTGTGTTTTATTATCTAAGATAGCACATGTTAATAAAGTGACTGGCATTAACTAATAGGACCTTATTGTTACATTTTCTCTTTTGCTGTGAGTTTTCCTTTTATAGTAACAGATCGATGGATTCTTAACTGGGAGTTTTTGAGAAAGTACGTTGAATTTTGGCTTGTACAGAAGTAGATATCACTAAATGATCTCAGAGCTTGAGAGATTTATTGTTTAAAATCATCTTGATTGAGAATCTGAATGAGAAGTGCAGATGTGTTGTGTCAGGATCAGTCAGATGTGTGTTGGTGAGATCAGGTGTATGTCTGTCCTGCTGAACCAGAGCACCGCTGCTCTAATCTGTGTGCAAACATAAAAATGTCAAAGATATAATGACATCATGTACCTGTGTGCAGTGTTGTCCAGGTGTGTCTGTTTGTGCTGTAGGGTTTGACCTTGATCAGCTCTGTGTGGAGCCGCCACATACTCTCTCTCTCTCTCTCACTCTCTCACTCTCTCTCTCTCTCTCTCTCTCTCTCTCTCTCTCTCACTCTCTCTCTCTCTCACTCTCTCTCTCTCTCTCTCTCTCACTCTCTCTCTCTCTCTCTCTCTCACTCTCTCTCTCTCTCTCTCTCTCTCTCTCTCTCTCTCTCTCTCTCTCACTCTCTCTCACACGCTGACTTTCCACACTTCAGTCTGTTATTACGTGTGTCCCTCCTCATGTCTGTTCAGTAAGTGAGGCGTACAGCAGGGGTTTCTCTCACGTACAGGAAGTGATTAACCCCTTTTCACAGTCATTAGGGTTTGCTAGGGTCTCGTTGAGTTTTATTTCAATATCAACTTTGTTTCAGATGTTTCCCTAAAGTACCTTAAAGGAGTGGTTCACTTTCAGAACAGAAATGTACAGATAATGTACTCACCTCCTTGTCATCCAAGATATTCATGTCTTTCTTCCTTCAGTCGTAAGGAAATTGTTTTTTCAGGAAAACCTTTCAGGATTTTTGTCATGTTAATTCAATGTGTTACATACTGTTTCTTTAAAACAATTTTCACTTAGAAATTGCTAGTAAATTTCACAAATAATGATAAAATAAATCCTACATCAAATTGGTTTTAAGTTAGTTTTCAGTGCATTTTTTAAAAGATATGTATACACCAGTCAAAAGTTTTTGAACAGTAAGATTTGTGATTTTTTTTTAAAGAAGTCTTTTCTGCTCACCAAGAAGAAACAGTAAAATTTTATAATATTTTTACTATTTAAAACAGCTGTTTTCTATTTGAATATCTTTTAAAATGTAATTTATTCCTGTTATCAAAGCTGCATTTTCAGCATCATTACTGCAGTCTTCAGTGTCACATGATCCTTCAGAAATCATTCTAATATACTGATTTACTGCTCAAGATTTTTTTTTTTAATTATTATGATCAATATTTGATACAGTTGAGTAATTTTTATTTGTATTTTTATTTTTTGGAGGGACAGAAATTAAAAATATCAATACTTTTTATTTAGCAAGGTGGCTTTAAATTGATCAAAAGTGATGATAAAGACATTTGTAACGTTACAAAAGATTTCTGTTTCAGATAAATGCTGTTCTTCTTCAAAAAAACTTTCTATTCATCAAAGAAACTTGAAAAAAATCTACTCAGCCATTTTCAACATAATAATAATATTTTTTTTGAGCGGCAAATCAGAAAATTAGAATGATTTCTGAAGGATCATGTGACTGGAGCTTTTTTTTAAAGGTAGACTTTTTTGGAAATGTTAAGCTGAATGAAGTGATATTATGATGTTCTTATGTACTTTTTGAAGCTTGAAAGTTGTGGTTCCATCCATTGAACTTTTAACAGTTGGACAAAAACAGTGAGAGAATATTAAATAAGACCAATGGGTTTGAGACAACATGAGGAGTTGTTGTGACCCGTCCCTTTAGCGGTTTGCATCCATTTAATACTCCGATGGCCTTTTCAAAACATGTTTTGTTTTGATAGGACTGATAAGAGCGGAACAAGCCTGAGTTGGCAAATTTGTGGCGTGGCCTCTGTTTCTCAGCAGAGTAAACACAGGATCAGATCAGATGTTCACGTGAGGACGATTCTTTCCACCTGTTGCTTTAGCATCATGCTGTTCTCCTGATGGGGCTTTCTCAGATTGATGAACAGGTGTGAATCAGGACAGGCTCATATGCAGGTGTCCTCAGTCAAAACACAGCTCATGCCTGAAGGTCACATTCCTGCAGTCATCTGAGGAAACCAGCCTTAATTACTGGAATATCAGCTTCAACTAAAGGGATGAAAGCCAGCTTTGGGCTAGACATCGGAGCACAGAACTGCTCTTTAAAGGGTTAGTTCAGTCAAAAATGAAAAATTATTTACTCGACCTATTGCATGTCATTCCAAACTTGTATTCAGTTCAGTTCACATTGTTGCACAGCTGCTTTACAGAAAAGGAAAGTTTCTACATTACATTTAAGAGTGGTTTATCAGTGCTGACTATGTCAAGATGATATTAATGACATATAATCATCTTTTTTATACTACAGCAAAAGTAAATAAAACTCAAATACAACCTAAAAGCATTAAAATAATCCATATCTCATGCTAGTTTTCTTTGAGTAAACAACTTAAAATTAATTTTTTACCTTTTTTTTTGTTTTTCTTTGTTATTAATTTTTATTTTTTACATTTATTTATTTATTTATTTATTTATTTATTTTTCAACTTAAGGGGAGACACTGCAAATAAAAACACTGTTTTTTCATGCACCTGTTAAGTTTGAGATTTTGGGCTTTTTGGTTTTTCACAAAGTGTTTTTTCAGACTAGTGGAAAGAAAAGACCCAAAAGACACTGTTAAGTCTTTCTTTTATAGCACTTTATCTATTTGTGTCAATAGATTTCAATTACAATCCATATTTTTAAAAGCCAAGAGTGTTTTCTTCTACACTGAGCCATAAATCTCCACTTCAGCAGCACTTACACACACTTTACATTTGTGTTCCTGTCTGTATATTGAAGGTTTTTACAGAGGGATTTATTCAGATAGAATTTGCTTGATTTTGTACATTTTATTCCCCCCAAAAATAGTAAAAATATATTGTTTTCTAAATGATAGAGTGACAAAATAAGACCCAAAATCTCCTCTGTAAAAACATTTGACTCTAATATGTCAAAAAAATTAAGAATTTTGAAACTGACTTCATCCAGTGTTTAGATTCTTGTACTAGAAATGTATGTTAACTAGTGCATATTTGCATATTTATGTCTCATTTGCATATTTAAATGTAACATTTTAGAAAACTTGTAATAAAAAAAAGTTTGCAATTATCAAAGTAATCAATCAACGGAGTAAGCAAGATGATAACTATTAGTTTGTTTTTGTTTTTTTACCCTATTCACCAAATGAAAATGAGAAATATTGCCTTGGCAACTAGTTTAAAATGTTACATTTTTTAAAAAACACTTCAGTTAATGTTTATTTTATTCCAAGCAATGAAAATGTTTTTGTTTTGTTTGAAGATAATAACCCTGCATAGCAACTAAAGTGATCAGAGTGAGCTTGAGGCCAAAGATTGAACCGCAACATGTTTGTGAAGACGTGCAATGCTCTCTCATGAATATGTGAATGCATTCTCAGTTAATTGTGAGCAACTGTTGCTTTTGAAGAGCAGGTTAATGTGCATCAGTGCTGGTGTGAGTGACTGGAGTCCCTCTGCAGGCCGTAATCATCTCTGGTGGGCTTTAGTGTAGCGCTGCTGTCGCTGGCGTCTGCTTGGTCACCGTGATCATCTGGAGACGACCGCCGGCAGCTGCCGCGCTGACCTTTACTAATCTGGCCTCGTGCAAACCTCCGATAGCTGTCCAGATCGCTGCTCCTCATGCGCTGTCCTCCACACCCAAAACAGCCCTGGCTTTCACTGCCGCTCAAGAGCGTTCTTCTTTATTGTTTAGCACTGATCAGAGTTTATGAGCTGCTTGAGGATTTCTAAGATCTTACAAAAACCCAAACCTAATCTAGGTTTGTATTTTGAAGAAAATGTGAGTAGTGTTACATACTCACTGCAAAAAAGAAGTGGACTTGATTGCTTGAAAAATGCTTTTCTGACTTTCTGACCTTGATGTACATTTCATTTCCGAACTGCAGTGATTCTTATAACAAACAGCATATTAAAACATTGGCAGATTCACGTTCATGAGTTCTGGATAAAGCTGAACATGCTTTTAGCTCTGCTCGGCAGATATTTTATTCCTGAACTGCTGCGATTCGTACAAATACCAGTGTAATATAATGTTGCCAGATTCACATTCTGGCACTTTCATTAAACTGACTGCCACTTGCTTGACATTTCATTTCTGAACTGCTGTTATTTGTGCGACAGCCAGTGTAATAAAACAACCAGATTTATAAAATACTTTATAAAATTTAATGCACTTTTAACGCCACTCAACAGACATTTCATTTCCAAACTGCTATGATATTTACAACATCCTACACTCTTAGAAATAAAGCTTCTGTTTTGGCATTAGGGATGCACCGTAATGAAAATTCTTGGCTGAAGCCGAATAAAATTAAACACTGAGCCAAAGGCTGATTACAGAACACGGATTTTCGTGTTTTTCCCTCCATGTATTTTGACAATTTTTTTCACCATTGCATAAATTAAATAGCCAAAATGTGCTTTTTATAGTTTTGTCTTGCTTTTCAGAGACAATTAATAAATTACAAAACAACAGTTTAAAAATGTAAAATTGTATAACCTACCAACAAAGCACAACTGAACTTAAAATGAATAAGTTAGTAAAATAATATTCTTTGGCCATTTTTAAGAGCCCCTTCTTGAATCAGGCATAAATGCAGCCTTGCTGAGCAAAGGAGAATGTTAGAATAAATGTATTAATAGAGCTGTTGGAATGATTGTTAGCATTATTTGCATTACTTTGACAGAAAAACAGTAAAATGACAATACTAACATTTCTGAATGTTGTCTTTTATTTTGTGGTAAACCCTGCAAAAATCTTTATTTTTAAGAGTGCAGTATTAACATGTTGCCAGATTGACATGCAAACTGAACACACTTTTATCGCCACTCATGGATGTTTCACTTTAAAAGTGTTGCGAAATGTGCATGAAACATCGTAATGCAGCTTTGCAGAAATATGCCACAGGTGTTTTTCCAGTGACGCTGAGTTAGGAGGACTACAGTCACTCACTGTATGAAGATCACCATATGAACACATCAGATGTGCACACATGACTTCAGCTGAAGTGGAAGCTGCATGACAGAGGAACAGAGTGACCCTGCAACAGCGTTCCTGTCAGAGCTTTGCCGAACAGGACAGACTATAGAGCGAACACATGGAGAATGACGTCAGTGAATGATGATCAGTGGCATTGCCAGCAGTGCCTAGTGGGACAGACGAGAAGAACATGTTCTTATTTTATTCCAAGCAAACAGAATATTCTCTTTGTGTGGTTTCTGAGCATCAGCAGAGAGAGGAGTGTAATTCTTGCAGTCTAGAGTGTGTGTCATCGCATCTTTCTCCTGTCTGGACGTCTGGACATTTCCAGTCAGCCGTCTCGTGTTGGGTTACCAGCGTTTGGACCTCAGCCGCTCACTTTCTGTGGGTCGAGGAAACGAATGCGAATGGAAAGAGAGAGAGAGAGAGAGAGAGAGAGAGAGAGAGAGAGAGAGAGAGAGAGAGAGAGAGAGAGAGAGAGAGAGAGAGAGAGAGAGAGAGAGAGAGAGAGAGAGAGAGAGAGAGAGAGAGAGAGAGAGAGAGAGAGAGAGAGAGAGAGAGAGTGTGTTTCTCATAATGCATGTGCATGTTTAATGAGCTCATGAAACCAGATCCTGAGATGCTTCATCAAACTCAACACAAATGCTGTCAGTATAGCTCAACTTGTATTGATCCTGGATCATTCCTTTAATGCTGTTTCTGGTTGCAGATCATGCTTAAGCGACCTTTTGTGATCCTTTATAAGAGTTAAAGAAATGCTTTCTCGATCAGTAATGTGTCGGTGTGCATGCGGTCATGTTCTCAGAGAGTTTGCAGCTTTAAATTGACGTTATCTAAAATGCCTTCATCAGTTGTCCATCTGCTGGATGATTGTGCTTGTGAATCTACTGCAGTGTCTATGTGTTACAAACAAACTGTTGAGTTTTCTCTAACCAGGAGAATCTGGCGCTAGTTAGAGAAGTGAAGTAGAAATGCAGTTAACCATAATGTGATGACAGGATTTATGAGTTGACATCTCTATTGAGACCTGATTTTGAAACACTTATGGGATGATTCTCATACATTGTGGTAGTATTTCTTCTACACTCTTAAAAATAAAGCTGCTTTAAAAGGTTCTTCACAGTGATGCAATAGAAGAACCATTCAGTCAAAGGTTCTTTAAAGAACCATCTCTTTCTTACCTTTTTATAATCTGAAGAACCTTCTTTTCCCATGAAGAACCTTCTGTGAAACAGATGTTAAAGGTTTAATTTATGCTTTTCAACATGGAAACGTAAATTGTAAACAATAAGAATGACTTGATGAATTATTTTTTTTAATTCTTAAAAGTAATTTCTATTTATGCAAATATTGAGACAGACATATACAAACACACACAGACGTTTAAGTTTGTGGTCAGTAAGATTTTTTAATGTTTTTTTAAATAAGTCTCTTCTGCTCATCAAGGCTGCATTTATTTGATAAAAAAAAAAAAACAGTAATATTGTGAAATATTATTATAATTTAGAATAACTGTTTTCTATTTGAATATCTATGAAAACGTAATTTGTTTCTGTGATCAGAACTGAATTTTAGCATTATTACATCAGTCTTCAGTGTCACATGATCTTTCAGAAATCATTCTAATATACTGATTTGCTGCTCAACAAACATTTATGATTATTATTAATGTTGGAAACAGTTGTGCTGCACAATATTTTTGTGGAAACTGTCATACATTTAAGTAAAAAACAACAGCATTTATTTGAAATACGCAAAAGAAAAAAGGAAAATAACTACTGACCCCTAACTTTTGAATAGTAGTGTATTTTTTTATTTTATATATTATTTAAATATTATTTATTAAGCATATTTTTATTATTATTATTATTTATTATTTTTATTTTTTACAAACAGTAAGATATGTATTAGGAAATGATGTAACTATAACCCAGGTAGCAATATGACTGGAGGCTTTGATCATTTTTAAAATGTATTTCAGGTCACATTATGACTTGTTCTGTCTTGTAGTTCTAGAACAGCTCTTAACATGTTCATCTTGACATCCATGTGAGCTCATGTCAAACACTATGTACTTTTTTGTGACTGATAAGAGGCTGCTGTTTATCTGACTTTCTCTTCTTGAGTTTTATGTCAGCAGGGTAAGAATTGGGCTCTTTCAGAAAAACTGCCAGCATCTTATCAGCATCTGCCTGCTGGACTCATATATATTCATTTGAGTGCAGAGAGAGTCTGCAGTGATGTTAAAGCGCCCGCACCCGTCACGTACGGCTCACGCGCTCATATGTAGAGATGATAGGTTCTGTGGCAGCTCATAGTGAGATTACAGATGATTCCAGTCAAATGCCACAAATAGTGCAAACGTGTGTGAGAACTGAACATTTCTGCACTGTTGATGCAGTGAGGTTATGCAACAAGTATATTCTACACGCAACACGTTTCTTACTGATGCTGAATGCAATGAAGCATTATTAACCCTTGTGCAACCTTATGGACCTTTTTGTCCATTTCAGTTTTGTTTTTTTGTTATAAGTGTGCCTGTGTTAATGCCAACTGCATACATTTTGGCTCAGGTGTTTATTTTTATTGAAATTTTAATATTTCACCCTCATTAACAAAAAATAAATTTTAAAATACTCATTAAACATTAAAGACAAAAATTTAAAGCCATTTTTTTAACCCAGGGCCATTTGACTATAAAATGATGCAATATGTGCTAATAGGCATTAATTCTATCAGCAAGGTTTCAAATTTGACATTTTTACCATTTTTTACCAGATTGTGCCATTTATTCAAATTTGGCATATACATTTTTTTTTTAAATCTAACACTATATAACAAATATAAAAGCCTCAAGATTAATGTTGTTGTTCTTCACTGACACACCCAAGAATCTAATAAGCAAAGAAAAAAATCCTCTTAGCATTTAGTATATGGAAATGAACTACTGTTTTTCATTTTTTCATAAAGAAACACCTGTGGCATTATGCAAACAAACCAGCATTTAGAGGGTTACAATTCTGAAAATGAATGAATGTTTGATGTCTATGGATAGAACAGATGCTGGTTAAGAAATCAACATCAGTGAAAGTGTTAATAAAATTATTATGAGTTTTGGGCATTTTTGTCCATTTTGCACCTATGTGTAACCTTTTTATTGCACACAAGGGTCAAAGATATAGTTGAAGTTCTACTGAATGCACTGACAAGCATTTATGATAAACTAAAATATACTCTAATGTCATTCCTGTTGAGACGTGTGTGTCTTGTATTTGCATTTATTTGAAATTGCACAATAATAATTAAAAGTGGCAATTTATTACATATTAGTTTTAATATCAAATAACACACTACAGTTAAATATATCATTAATACTTTAAGTGTACTTCAGTATATTAGTCAGCACATCAAAATAAGTGCACCTTATATGTTCTTTTGTTTAAATCATAAACGTGTACTTTATAGTAAAACCTTTAGTTTGATGTTATTATAAAGTTAACTTTTTTTAAGTGCACTTAAGAAACATTCATTAGTATTATGTGACCCTGGAGCACAAAACCAGTCTTAAGTAGGACGGCTATATTTGTAGCAATAGCCAACAATACATTGTATGGGTCAAAAAAAAACTTTTTTTTAATGCCAAAAATCATTAGGATATTAAGTAAAGATCATAGAGATTTCCTACCATAAATATATCAAAACTTAATTTTTGATTAGTAATATGCATTGCCAAGAACTTCATTTGGACAACTTTAAAGGCAATTTTCTCAATATTTAGATTTTTTTGCCCCCTCAGATTCCAGATTTTCAAATAGTTGTATCTCAGCCAAATATTGATCAATCCTAACAAACAATGCATCAATGGAAAGCTTTTTTATTCAACTTTTAGATCTCAAATTCAAAAAACGGACTCTTATGACTGGTTTTGTGGTCCAGGGTCACATATTGCACGCAAGTACAGTTGTTGTTGTTTTTTTGTTGTTTTTTTTTTAATACACTTTTAAGATCTAAAGTACACTGCAAGTGCACTTCTTTTTCACAAAGGAACCAAAAAGTGTTTGACCTACATCTGCTCAGCTGGTCATCATCGTCGTAACTATAAACCCGTATTGACGTTTTCGTTTGTATCTAGGATTTGCTGAATGTACAGGACTCTACACTTTCTGACGTCAGCCCAAAAATGATGACAGATATCTTGTGTTGTCTGTATTCTTTGTTAGAATCTGAGTTGTAAATGTTGTGAGTTTTACATCTTCAGTAGCACAGATATCTCATATATACGCTGTAGAACGGCCGACATCCGAAGACCTGACGCTGAGGTGGTTTGATAAAACAATTGATGTTTGTTGCCTCACATTTCCATCAGAATGACTCAGTCGGATTCGATCGGGAGGATGGAGAAAGTGCTCTAATGGAGGGAATGCTGTGATTTTTCCCTCACAGCAGATGTCAGTCAGAAAGGGAAAGAAGTGAGAGTATCAGAGCGTAACCTTCAGACAGAGAACAAAGAGCCAAGAGTTTCCAAACTCTGGCCGAACGCTGCCAGCCACCTAACTATCACTTCATTGTGCTTTTATGTCCTTCTCTCAGCTGGAGGAAAACATTGAGTCATTCTGACTAATGAAAACACCCTTACCCAGAAAATCAATAAATCTGAATGGAAATGGACCAAACAGATTGGCAAAAAAGCTGCAGTTTTTCCAGACCGCATAATATAGGCAAATAGCATGAATAAAAAAAAAACTGCTCTTATTCTGTATTTCCCCCTCGGGAAGAAATTTGTTCATTTTGGCAGTGTTTCTCGCTTGAAGCATTTTCACCGGTGGTCTCTCAGACTGTATGTCAGCGCTACACTGTAAAACAGAATGAAAGAACTGTTCACAATAAGTATTTAATCGGACTTATTGGGTTATGCCAAATAAATCTTTGAGTTAAGAGTTGCGTTTTACAAGAAAGGGCTATTTCAGTCTTTTAGCTTCAGAATTTCACATTTAATTCAGTGTTACTTGCTGTATCTTTGTAATTAAAGCAATAGTACACCCATAAATGACAATTTGCCATCAGTGTACCCCCCTCAGGTCATCCAAGATTAGGATGAGTTTGTTTCTTCATCAGATTTGTATAAATGTGTCACTCCATCACTGTCTCACCAATGGATGTGAATGGGTGCCGTCAGAATGAGAGTCCAAACAGCTGATAAAAACATCACAATAATCCATCAGTCCATCAGTTAACATCTTGACAAGACAAAAGCTCAAACAAATCCAGCATTAAGACGTTTTTAACTAAAATAACATTGAGTCCATAATCCATAATAACGCTTCCTCCAGTGAAAAAGTGCTGTGGTCTGAATCAGAAGAGAAATCTGCAGATCAAGGCTGAATTTTGATGTATAAGACAACAGGAGATGGACTTTTTCACTGGATGAAGCGTTATTATGGATTATGGACTTGTATTTGAGTTAAAAACATCTTAATGATGGATTTGTTTCAGTTTTTGTCTTCTCAAGATGTGAACTGATGGACTGGAGTGCTGTGGATTATTGTGATGTTTTTATCAGCTGTTTGGACTCTCATTCTGACGGCACCCATTCACATATATTGGTAAGGCAGTGATCATGTTTTGGAAAGATTTTTCCTCTAACTGTGGAATTTATTAGCAATGTCTGAGTTCTACACCATTGTTTATGATTTCACCAACAGGCAGAAGCAGTTAAACAAATGGAAATGCCTGTTTGACGTTCAAACTGTCGTTTGATTAAAATAGATTCCATATCAATGATTGAGAGAAGGCCGATTACCTGCATTAACAGTCTGTAACCTCATCTCAGCGATTGCAGCAGTTGTATTAATAGCTGTATATGGTTTAATGACAGTGAGAGAGATTGTCCCGTAATGATAAGGGGGTCGTTCACAAGAGCAGGTCAGGAGGTAAAACACAATCCCCAGCTGTGAAAACTCAGCCCATAACCCTAGACACATGAATCTGCGTTCATGACGTGTGTTACCTTTTGCTGCTCTGGCCTTTTTGAAATCACCTGCTATATTTAATGGCAAGTATTGACCCCAGGCTTGAGTGCATTGTGAGTTCTTGTGAACAGCATGTGAGCGCATGTTCTGAGGAGATTGGCTGAATGTGCAGTCCTGACCTTTTTTCCCAGCCTGGAGAAAGGAAATGTCAGAACAAACCATCCCACTTAAAGCAGACTCTGCTCAAGAACAAGCCTGTTGTATGTTGTGAAAGCTCCTCTGGAGCAGGTAACTGAGCCCCGGCGGGACGTCCTGTACTCGCTTTCAGGCTGGGGGACGTCAAACCCGCCGCTGTCCTGTTTCCGTCCGTCATCCTCATTCTGCTCCAGTCTCCTGTTCGTGAGCATTATTTGTTTGAAATCTTAGACGCTGCTGGAATGTGTTTCGAGGTCTGATGTGATATTTTGATTATTGGTCTGACTAATAATCCACTCCAGATGTTTCCTGATCATCTTTGGCTTTGACTCAGTGCTTTGTTTGCAACACTGAGACACATATACACACATACATATGAAATGAGCTCCAAACGTCTGAGATCTCTTGGGAAAATGCTTTCATTTGGCATCCAAGTTACTACAATATTGTTCATTACAAATAATATCATCAGGATAGGAATCTGAGTGAAGGGTTTACCTTCAAATTGTGTTAAACTCCATGTCATGATTTAAAATTATTATAAAGATTATACTGAATGATCAGCATTTCAGCTCACCAACGGATGTGAATGGGTGCCGTCAGAATGAGAGTCCAAACAGCTGATGAAAACATCACAATAATCCACACCACTCCAGTCCATCAGTTCACATCTGCACAAGACAAAAGCTCAAACAAATCCAGCATTAAGACGTTTTTCACTAAAATACATAAAAAGTCCATAATCCATAATAACGCTTCCTCCAGTGAAAAATGTCCATCTCCTGTTGTCTCTCACATTAAAATCCAGCTGTTTTGGCTTGTAAACGGTGCTTGATCTGTGCAGATTTCTCTTTTGATTCAGACCAGACCAATTTTTCATTGGAGGAAGCGTTACTATGGATTATGGACTCTTCAGTGTCACATGAGCCTTCAGAAATCATTCTAATATGCTGTTTTTTTTTAAATTTAAATATGCAAATGAGGCATTTAATGAAATATGCGCTAATTTGCATACATTTCTAGTGCAAAAATCTAAACACTGGATGAAGTCAGTTTCAAAATTATTTTTTTTAAACAAGGAAGCATTATTATGAATTATGAACTTGTGTTTTAGTGAAAAACATCTTAATGGATGGATTTGTTTCATCTTTTGTCTTCTCAAGATGTGAACTGATGGACTGGAGTGGTGTGGATTACTTGTGGATTATTGTGATGTTTTTATCAGCTGTTTGGACTCTCATTCTGACGGCACCCATTCACATCCATTGGTGAGACAGTGATGGAGTGACACATTTATACAAATCTGATGAAGAAACAAACTCATCCTAATCTTGGATGACCTGAGGGGGGTACACTGACAGCAAATTGTAATTTTTGCGTATACTATTCCTTTAATTACAAAGATACAGCAAGTAACACTGAATTAAATGTGAAATTCTGAAGCTGAAAGACGGAAATAGCCCTTTTTTGTAAAACGCAACTCTTAACTCAAAGATTTAGTTGTCATAACCTACTTATTGTGAGCAGTTCATTCATTCTGTTTTACAGTGTAGTGTTATTAAATAAAAAATACCTATTTGTATCTAATATTTGTGTTATTAGAGCTTAATCTGAAGTGAGTGGAGTCTCCAGTGAGATGAAGAGGTGTGTGGTCTGCAAAATCTGTAATTAGATGGAGTGTGGAAACAGATTTCTCAACTGGACTGCCATTGAAAGATTTGTTATGACACAGTTAATTAGAGTTGCACAGTTTGTTCAGTAAATCATGTTGCAGATAATTGAATAAACACTGCCATTATGACAACAGTATGATAATAAAAATCAAGGCTATCTTCAGCAGCGCTTCACAGTAGAGTTTGTTTTGCCATATGAGGTAACAGAGAATGGACTCCATAACTGGAACTGTCTGGAGGGAAATCAAGCTCAAAAAAATGACACAAAAGCGCCATAAAAGTGGTCTATAGGACAGCAAAACAAACTACAGCTAAAAAATGAATTTCAAGTTTAAACTGCAGTTTATGTTTCAGTGACTCAATCATGATTGTAACTTTGTTGTATTTTCAGTTTCTGAGTTTGTTTTTCTTTATAATTCATCTGAATGTCAAGCTTTCCTTGATGTACCCATGCAGAAACAGTGGCATACGAATGCTTATATCCATATTGTGTTAACCTCTATTCCGGTCATCTTCCTCTCGGTCTGTTCTTTCAGAGCCGTCGCTATCAGTTTCTCCTGCCGCTGTTTTTGAAATAGTAACACTATCAGCTCGTGTCTGAGAGCACAACGCCGCTCATTTGCCAATGAGTTTCCAGAACAAGATACAGTCATCAGAACTGCTGACAGGAGCTGTGGAACCAAATAGATGTTGCTCTTCTGACCATTATTTAATATTGTTGCTAGTGCTTAGTATCTCAATGCAAAAAATTAAAACCACTGGCCACAAGTTTAGAAATGTTAGTGTTTTTTTTTTCTGCTTACCAAAGCTGCAATAAAAACTGTAATATTCTGAAATATTATTACAAATTAAAATAACTGTTTTCTGTTTGAATATATTTTAAAACATAATTTATTTTTTGTGATCAAAGCTGAATTTTCAGCATCATTACTCCAGTCTTCAGTGTCACATGATCCTACAGAAATCATTCTAATATACCGATTTCAAATTGCATTAATCAGAAATCATTCTATTATACCGATATATTTTAAACTGCAATACTATATTACTGTTATTCTGAACTTTTGACCCATGTGTATATTGTTTTTATACTGAAGTTAATAGTTTCATTGCTGTACCATCATTTTTTAATTAGTTTACGCTTGTAATAGAGTAGTTGATTGGCTCTAATTGTAGAGTCTCGTGCCTTTGTTACTTCTCCCTACTTTAGCTTTGAATCAAAGTTTATAGTGTTGTGTTTCATCCAGCATCCAGTTGATTTGGTTCATGGCTTGGAAGTCTTTGTTGAGGAATGTTTGGAAATCCCTATAGAGAAAATGATTGGGGAAAACTACTTCCGGAATCAAGGTCACTGAAGTGTGTGGTCAGTGCTGTGCTCTTGTGAGGGTATAACCTTCATTTGAAGCCTCATGTGTCCCCTCCACACACAAAGATAAAAGGGGAACATTTTGTGCAGCCTAGATCCGCTGGATGAATACAGTCTAAATGCACTGAAACTTAACCCAACTGAAGGAGAAATAAACTCTATGATAGCTATAATAGGATGAGTATCAGGAAAACACACCTAGATCATGTTGCATCCTGAAATCAATAGGAAAACAATATGTATGCACTTAGATAATAATGCCTAACTAACAAACAATAACAATAACAGTAAGTGTGTGTGTACTGGTCTGTCATCACATTCATTTTCCTTGAAGATATTTTTTACATTTCCTACCACAAATATATAAAAACTTCCTTTTTCAATAGTAATGTGCATTGCTAAGAACTTCATTTGAACAATTTCAAAGATGATAGATTTTTGCACCCTCAGATTCCAGATTTTCAATAGTTGTATCTCGGCCAAATATTGTCCTATCCTGACAAACCACACATCAATGAAACGCTTATTTATTCAGCTTTTATTTATCCATGCGCTTAGTATTATTTCTAGCAATAGCCAAAAATACATTGTATGGGTCAAAATTATAGATTTTTCTTTGATGCCAAAAATCATTAGGATATTAAGATCATGCTCCATGAAGATATTTTGTAAATTTCCTACCGTAAATATATTAAAACGTGATTTCTGATTAGTAATATGCATTGCTAACTTCATTTGCACAACTTTATAGGTGATTTTCGCAATATTTTGATTATTTTGCAGCCTCAGATTTCCGATTTTCAAATAGTTGTATCCTAACAAACCATACATCAATAAAAAGCATATTTATTCAGCTTTCAGATTATATATAAATCTCAATTTGACCCTTATGACTGGTTTTGTGGTCCAGGGTCAGATAAAAAGTCACAATTACCATTTTTAAATAATTTAATATAATTATTTTTTTAAGACCAAACTAACTAAAGAAATGAGCTTCCACATCAAAGAAGGCGGAGCTCCAGAGCCACACCTACTTATTATGCAGTCGCATGGACCAATGAGAATTCAGAAGTGTTTACCAGCTGGAGCTGAAGTTTTTTGTAAAAGTTTCAAACTTTCAAAACAAACTCCAAATGAACATGGCTCTGGCCCAAGTTTGTTCAAAATGATGCTGCTCTTATTCAGCTTTCATTTATTCATGCACTAAGATAATAATGCAAAACTAACAAACAATACCGTTAACAGTAGTTGTGTATGTGTGTGCGTGCGTGCATGTGTGTGTGTGTGTGTGTGCGCGCGCAGCAGGGACGCAGTGAGATCGATATGAATGGAGGCTCAAACATGACTCAGCCTGTTGTTGCTGATATCCAAGCTGTCTTGAAGAACAAAGATAATGTTAACACACAATGAAGTACAAACACAGCTCCTGTCTCTCTTGCACAAAAGGTTATTCATTATCGCAGATCGAGATGACTTTTATAGTAAGCCGTGAGGCAGATGAGAAGTTGGGAAATATTTAACCTGTGATTGCGTTTTCTTTCACACCTGAGGCTGTGCTGCTGATAGTTCGCTGTTAGATATTCCTCATGGAAAAAGCTTCCTCCTCTATCTGCTCTATTGATTTTTACCAGATTAGAATGTTTTTCTGCCTGTAAGAAGTATCTGATCATATGATCATTGCAGCTCTCTGGTCCAGTCACCTCAGGTGTGTTTATATGCACTTGATACAATAGAAAACAGAATTCTGAGTTAAAATCTAGCAATTCAGTTTTTTTTTTTATCTTTCATGGAATAAAATTAAAACAAGTTAAATGTGATTTCTTGCAATTCTGACTTTTTTCTTGTAATTGCGAGTTTATACCTCAAAATTCTGCATTTATATCACACAATTTTAGTTTATATGTTGAAAAAAACCAGTCTTAAGTAGCACAGTTATATTTGTAGCAATAGCCAAAAATACATTGTATGGGTCAAAATTTAACTTTCTTTAATGCCAAAAATCATTAGGATATTAAGTAAAGATCAATATATGTAATATGCATTGCTAAGAACTTCATTTGGACAACTTTAAAGGTGATTTTCTCAATATTTCGATTTTTTTCCACCCTCAGATTCCAGATTATCAAATAGTTGTATCTCAGCCAAATATACTGACCCTTCCTAATAAACCATACATCAATGGAAACTTATTTATTCGCCTTTTAGATTATGTATAAATCTCAATTCCAAAAAATTGACTCTTATGACTGGTTTTGTGGTCCAGCATCACAACTGAGAGATAAAAAGTCACATTTACATATTTTAATTAATTTAATGTTATTATTTGTTAATCTTTTGGTGAAAACATGCATCTATATGTTTGACCTTGGCAGAACAAACTAAAGCAATGAGCTTCCACATCGAAGAAGGCGGAGCTCCAGAGCCACACCTACTTATTATGCAATCACATGGACCAATGAGAATTCAGAAGTGTTTACCAGCTGGAGCTGAAGTTTTCTGTAAAGGTTTGCTTGGGCTAGCTGTTTCAGACTTTCAATACAAACTCCAAATGAACATGACTCTGGCCCAAGTTTGTTGCTGCTCTAGTCTGTTTTTTTTCTGTTATTTTTCTCATAGTAGGCCAAAAATATAGAATCGTGGTGGTTGTTCCTGCATGGCTTGTGGTTGTTCTAATGAAGGTGCTGAGAGCTGGTTCCTCTCTGTGTGGGGCTCTATAACATCAGCGCTGCTTATGTAAGAGCATGTGGATCTGGGCCAAGAGCGTTTCAGCCTGGCTTTAATCAGACCCCAGCATGAGTTTCATTGAGTGTCGGACGAGCGCGGCTCCCAAAAGCGCGTGAGCGATGTCAGATCTGCCAGCTATGCGCTGCTGAATGCTTTCAGAGAGACACGACTACAAAAGCACCCTGACATCAGCGGATCCAGACATTTAGACATTTGATAAATGACCTTGCGAGGGCGTTCTATGTAATGATGGGTGTGCAAAAGATCTAGATAACAAGAGTTTTAGTGACGTCACACTCGTTTTTCATTAAGGCCACACAGCGGGTGAATAGGGTAAAAAATTAACTAATAGTTATCATGTTACTTATCCAGTTGATTGATTACTTTGATAATTGTAAAAAAAGTTTGTATTACAAGTTTTCTAAAATGTTACATTTAAATATGCAAATGAGCCATTATTTAATGAAATACGTGCTAATTTGCATACATTTCTAGTACAAAAATCTAAACACTGGATAAACACAAAATTCTTGTTTAATTATCAATAATTTTGACATATTAGAGTCAAATGTTTTTACAGAGGAAATTTTTGGTATCTCATTTCGTCACGACATAATTCAGAAAAAAACTGAACAGACAGGAAACACTATATTTTTGGACAGTTTTTGGGGGAATAAAATGTATAAAATCAAGCAAATTCTATATGAACAAATCTCTCTGTAAAAACCTTCAGGATATAGACAGGAATACAAGGGTAAAGTTTGGTGTAAGTGCTGCTGAAGTGGAGATTTATGACTCGGTGTAGGAGAAAAAAACTCTTGGCCTTTAAAAATCTGTATTGTAATTGAAATCTATTGACACAAATAGATAAAGTGCTATAAAAGAAAGACTTAACAGTGTCTTTTTGGTGTTTTCTTTCCACTGGTCTGAAAAAACACTTTATGAAAAAGCCCAAAATCCCAAACTTCCCTTAAAATGACAGCACTTCTATGATGAACATGTGCAAATTTTAATTCAGAAACATGTTTATTTAGGGGTTCGCAGTGTTTGTTATAAAAAGTGATGTAATGAATGTCCTGCAACATGTCAGAGCAAAGAACACCTGAACTCGTGGCAGTTTGAGGACGCCTGGGAAAGATTTCCCAACGGTGGTATTTATTATTTAGTATTTACATAACACTATTTAGTCTCATGTAAATACCTTTCAACAAATTTATAATGTTCAGTCCAACTCCAAATGTCAGGAAAATAAAGCGTGGTGTCCACTCAGTTGATTTTGTGCCATGTATTTCACGCAGGTTTAGTGTTGGATCGGTGTGAATGGAGCCTGGAGTGCTTTATATTCCTCTTCGTTATGATCTCTTTCCTTTCTACCAGCTCCAGACCTTCATCGTTTCTTCGTCTTCATCCAACTCTGTTTACTTCTCTGCTGGGATGAAAGAGCATCTGTTGATGTTTCCAATTTTTTTGGAACCAATGTTGTAATTTAAGTAAATGCCAAATGCCCTTCAGGTTTGAATATTTCTAAACTTTCATAATGAGAACTTCAGCAGGAGATTTTACGTAACTTGAGGTTTGTATGTCAAGGGACTCAAAAGAGTGCCGTTCATTGTCCGGTGTCATTTACTAACCTGATGCAATATGCATGTGTTTATGTCTGATGTGTTTATTCCATTGGCTGCTGGAGGCATGATGATGTTCAACTCATGTGTTTAATATCAGCTTGAGTCAGCGAGTTAGCTCATTAATTCATGCTGTTTCAAATCTGATTATTGCTTTCAGTGACTCAAACTATCATTAAGATTTTGTATTTTTCTGACGATCATCTGAGTCTGGTTTTAGTGGCTCGCCTACAATGCAAAAAATACCTTCTGACTTAGATTTTTTGTCTTGTTTCCAGCCCAAATATCTACAAATTCTTAAATCAAGAAGGATTTTCTAGATGAGTAAAAATGATTGTCTTGTTTTCAGAAAAAAACAAGTCAAAATGAAGTGAGTTTTTGCTCAGAACAAGCTAAATAATCTAATTTCAGACAGAAAACAAGATTATTTTTCTTACCGCATTGGCAGATTATTTAGCTTGTTTCAAGCAAAAATGCACTTCATTTTGACTTGTTTTTTTTCTGAAAACAAGACAATCATTTTTACTCATCTAGAAAATCCTTCTTGATTTAAGAATTTTTGGCTGGAAACGAGACAAAAAGTCTAAGTAAGGAAAGCATTTTTTTGGCTTTCCTTTTGTGAATGTCATCTAATAAGAGAGATTTTGGGATTTGAAGTTTGAAAAATGACAGTAATTTCCTTGCATACCGTCTCTAACTGTTTTTCTGATGTTAGATTGGATTTGTCACTGGCTTAGAGGACTCTGAAATGAATGGATGTGGTTTGGCATGGGTTCAGGAGTCTGGTCTGGGCGGTTTAGAGTTAACTAGCGCTGAAGCGTCTGGCCCGAACCGCTCTCGACCCCCAGCGGTGTGCTCACTCTGATTGAACACACATGTGTTCCTGTACATTCCTTCTTCCAAACATTCAGCCGTACAATAACACAATGAGGCAATGGATAAGAAAATGCTGTCCAAAAACTTGCATAACATATCTTTCTATAACAAACAGAAATAAAAACACCCAGGGAATGTGTAAAAACATTACACTTCAGCACATGATCTGCATGAATGCCAAAGGATTGGAAAAATGAAAATTTGATGAAAATGTGCTCATTTGTCATTCAAGATTAGGATGAGTCTGTTTCTTCATCAGATTTGTAGAAATGTGTCATTCCATCACTTGCTCACCTCTGGAGTGAATGGGTGCCATCAGAATGAGAGTCCAGACAGCTGATAAAAACATCACAATAATCCATAGTGGATGTGAATGGGTGCCGTCAGAATGAGAGTCCAGACAGCTGATAAAAACATCACAATAATCCATAGTGGATGTGAATGGGTGCCGCCAGAATGAGAGTCCAAACAGCTGATAAAAACATCACAATAATCCATAGTGGATGTGAATGGGTGCCGCCAGAATGAGAGTCCAGACAGCTGATAAAAACATCACAATAATCCATAGTGGATGTGAATGGGTGCCGTCAGAATGAGAGTCCAGACAGCTGATAAAAACATCACAATAATCCATAGTGGATGTGAATGGGTGCCGCCAGAATGAGAGTCCAAACAGCTGATAAAAACATCACAATAATCCATAGTGGATGTGAATGGGTGCCGTCAGAATGAGAGTCCAGACAGCTGATAAAAACATCACAATAATCCATAGTGGATGTGAATGGGTGCCGTCAGAATGAGAGTCCAAACAGTTGATAAAAACATCACAAGTAATAATCCACAAGTAATCCACACCACTCCAGTCCATCAGTTAACATCTGGAGAAGACAAAAGAATCTAATCCAGCATTAAGGCGGCACCCATTTACTGCAGATGATCCATTTCATTTTTTGTTGAACTGTTCCTGTAAGAATAAATATTTTATTTTCTAACTTTTTAAAACTTTCTAAAAAAATGAAGAATGTTTTGTATTCCCCAAAATACTTTTTAATATCGTTGTTAAGAATGTTCTATTCACTTTTTTAAATATTTTTTAAGCCAAACATATGAATTAAAATTCTTGACATGTACACTTACTAAAAATAAAGGTTCCAAAAGGGTGTTTTTGCAGTGTTGCCGTAGAATAAGCAATTTGGTTCCCCAAAGAACCTTTCAGTGAACAGTTCTTGAAAGAACCATTTCGAAGAACATTTGAAAAGTCTAAAGAACCACTTTTGACTATAAAGAACCTTCTCTGCATTTTAAACGTTCCACAAATGTTCAAGGTTCTTCATGAAAAAAAAAAAAATTAAAGAGTGTATGCACTTTTTCAAATAAGACTAATTCTTGTCTTTAAGAAAAAGATGTTTTTAAGAAAATATTTGAGAACTTAAAGAATTACACTTAGGAACATTCTTAAACTTATAAACTTGATAAACTGCAAATTGTAAAGTGAAAGAGACATGAAAATGAAGAATTCAAACTTACATTTCTATAATTCATGCACAAAAACATTTTGTAATGTGATTTTGATGCACATTTTCCATGTTAATGAACTGTCTGATTTTAAAATGGCTTTCAAAGGATGAATTTTGAGATTTTAAATTTTCAACTGATATATCATGTCTAATTTCTAAAGTGTGATAGAGAAAAAGGCAACAAGGAAGTCTGTGACAAAGATCAGAACTCCTATTATGAAGTAGATTTTTGAGGTGCACTCTTGTCTAATTAATTTTAAATATCTTTTTAGGAGCCTTTGACCTTTCCAACGATATATAGTTTGTCATGATAGATTAGGATTTATTTGTTGTTAGCTGTATATACGTATACGCTGTAGATTTTGTCCCACACAAACGTCAAGCACAAAAGCGCTACCATATGGCTGATATCCTGACAAGCCTTTAGGTTCCTTTCCTTCAATCATGAGAAGCCTGTGGAGGTTGTTATGTGTCATTTTGTAATTACCAGCTCTCTGTGCCGCCGGCTGTCCTGAACTCGAGCCGCTGTGTTCCTCTAGGCCGCCGTAATCCTCCAGGATTTCTTCTGTTTAGCCCACCATGTTTCAATCATGCAGTTCTAATGTGTTTTAACAGCGCCGGTCATAGGATGTTCAACTTAACCCTTTACTAGACCTCTACCCCTTCACTAAATCACTCAAATATAGTCCTGAAGCTGTTCAAATAAAGCAGTGAGCCTGTGTGGTTCACCACTGATTGAATTAAACCCTGTTAACCGTGGTATAATCACTGTAACACACAACACAGCCTGTAATTGCTTGATATATAAAATGCTGCAACAGTGAATACACCAATAAAAACACATGTTTTGAAGAGTTATATTTATTTAAGTGATTGAGTAATTATCTTTATTAATGAGTCATTGAATTATTCACTAGACCATTTCATTCAAAGCACAGATTCCAAAAAGTGTGAACTATATTGTATAAATGTAATCCACAAAAATATTTTTTGTTAGTGGAGCAAAAATTGACAAAGTAACCTGCAATATTGTGTCTAACACGTAAGTTACTCCATCATAGCTTCTTGTTTGTGTACTGATGGTTGAACTTGTCCAGTGCAAAAATTCATGATATTAAGTAGTATTTGATAAGTAGTTATTGAGTAATATGGGTCTTTTTGCATGCTTCAGTTAATGTGCACATACTACTCTTTTCACCTACTTTATAGTCAGAAAGTATGTATATTCAGATGTACCCAAAAATCTAATTCGTGAGTGAGTCATTAAATGATTCATTAAACTGATTCATTCAGAACATTCCTTGCACTACTGTGCATTACTCAGAGATGTTCCATGCTCCAATGAACTCTTTTCATTAGTAGAGCAAAGAAATGACAAAGTACCTGGCAATATTGCGTCTAAGATGCAAGTTACTCAATCTTGACCTCTTGTTTATTTACCAATGGTTGAACTCACAGCTTGTCAGATGGAAAATTTCATAAAACAGAGAGTACTTTGACAATTTTCTTTTGTCATTTTTAGTAGTTAAAAATGTATAAAAATGTTCAGAATCTTGCCAGAAATAGTAAGTAATCTGAGAACTTTTACATGCTGGTTTATAAATACTGTGAATGTGCACATACTTCTCTATGCATATCTAGATAAAGCCAAGTATTTGTCATTGAATGATTCACTCAACTGATTCTTTCAAAACACTGATTCATTGAAAGAACAGAAATGCCACTACAGTGCATTTTTTGAAGATTTGTTTCTCTGGCTTTATTTGACATTATTGTCATTATCTGAGCAAAAAATGACAAAGTATAAAGTGGTATTTAATAAGTAAGTACTAAAAGTAATCTGGGTACTTTTTGCATGCTGTTTTAGAAAATACTGTGAATGTGCACATTGTATTCTTTTCACAAATTACTGTATGCATACTCAGATACAGCCAAATATCTGTCTTTTTGAGTGAGCCATTGAATGATTCACCACACTGATTCCTTGAAGGAACTATTTTCGTTAGTAGAGCAAAAAACAAACTAAAAAGGTTACTCAATCTTAACCTCTTGTTTATGTACCAATGGTAGAAACTGTGGCTTGTCAAATAGAACATTTCAAATTATAGAGAGTCTTTTAACAGAAACCTTTTTGAAAAAAATCCTTCATGACAATTTTTTGTTGAAAATGTTTGTAAATGTTCAGAATCTCTTGAGAAATAGTAAGTAATCGGAGTACTTTTGCATGCTGGTTTACACAAATACTGTGAATGTCAACATAGTGTTCTTTTCACAAAGTATGCATATTTAGATGCAGCCAGTTATCTGAGTCACTGAATGATTCATTTATCTGATTCTTTCTAAACACCAATTCCTTGAATCAATGGTAACACCACTACGGTGTGTTATTTGAAGATTGTTTCTCTGGCTTCAGTTGAAATTATTTTCATTATCAGAGCAAAATTGATCAATGGTATGTCTAAAATGTGAGTTGCTCAATTGAACTTCTTGTTTATGCACCAATGGTTGTCTAAAATTTCGTATTATAGAGAGTACTTTGACAAAAAAAAACTTTTTATAATTAAAATATTTAATTTAAAATTATAATTATAATATAAAATAATATAATTATAATAAAATATTTCCCTCATGACATTTTTAGCGGTAATCAATTTAACCTTTTGTTAAAAATGTTCAGAATCTCTTCAGAAATAGTAAGTAATCTGAAACTCTTTTGCATGCTGGTTTATAAATACTGTGAATGTGCACAAAGTATGCATATCCAGCCAAGTATCTGTCTTTTTGAGTGAGTCATTGAATGATTCGCTGAACTGATTCATTCAAAACACTGATTGCTTGAAGGAACAGAAACACCACTACTGTGTGTTATTTGAATACTTCATGTGTCTGACTTCATTTGAAATTATTTTCATTATCAGAGCAAATGTGGTCAAACTAACTGGCAATGTTGTGTCTCAAATGTGAGTTGCTCAATCCTAACCTCTTGTTTGTGTAGCGGTGGTTGAACTTACAGCTCGACAAACACAGTATTTTAGTGTGAAACTCCTGTTTTAGTGTTGCTTACACAGGGAAAGAGTCTCTGCTTTTAGAAGGCGCTGGAAAGTCAAATGCATCTTTATGATATTTACATCCTGGAAAAGCTTCTGGTTACTAAATGCGTGTCGGTGCGCTTCATATAGGCTCCGCTGGTCACAGTGAGACCCAGTGGACAGCCTGCTCCTCCATCAGTTTGTTTTCTCAGCACAGATATAGTCCTGCAGAGTGTATTTGAGGAGATAATGACATTAGCTGTGCTCAAATCATCCTGTGTGTGTGAATATGAGAAGGTCTCGGTTGCATCACTAATATGGGGACAGTAGCTCAGTGTTGATTATACACATACTGGAGTCTGAAAGGCAATCTTGTGTTGACTGCAAATGCAAAAGTGATGTTTGGAGTCTGTATGTGTGATCATGTATGGCTGTGGTTTTACAGTAGTAGGTGGGTTGGTTGGGGTTAGTACTGTATCTCCGGTAGACTGACACATATAGCGTGAGTGAGTTGACTGAGAGCCTCAAAGAGTGCGCAAGACCAACAAAGCTTGTCAATCCGTGGCTGTCACAAAGCCTTGGGGCTGTATTGAGGGAAACTGCAGTTATGTTGGGTTGGGACACAAACGTGTTTGAACATGAATAATTCATTTTCCCAAGAGGGTGGAGTTGCTTCTTTAATCTATTTGTTTAACCCCCGCACAGGGAAGAACACAAGTCTGTCCTCTAGAGTTTCAGATGAGGTCTCAACAATGTTTTAAATTATGCTCAGATTTTTACAGTCTGCAAATAAACGTTTTTAATATGAACACGTTTCTTCTCAAATGATGTGCTATTTTAGTATAATATGATGCTGTTATAGTTTATATATACAGTACTACAGACCAAAAGTTTGGACACACCGTCTCATTCAGGTCTGTACTGTAGATATGAAGTCAACTGAAAAAACTTGTGAAAAAATATCTTTCAGGTGGTCAAATAGCAAATAGTGGAGCTCTGCAGTGAATTTTACATAAAAAAAGCAGTTTTTGTATAAAAACTAGTGGTGGGCCGTTATCGGCGTTAACGTGAGACTCTTATCGGGCGATAAAAAAATATCGCCGTTAATCTATTCTCAAAGTTGGGTTGGGAGCTGGGTCTAAACTACGTAAGCTATGATGACTTTCACCTTGATATTTTAGCGCGGATGACGTATACCTAGTCGAATTGCACTGTAGGGGGTGAGAACGAGTCTCCAACTTCTGTGAAATTACCACATCAAATGAGACGCGCAAACATGGATGCAGTTATGAAGCCGCTTCAGGGCAGGTGCGTTGCTAGACCCTTTTTACTGGGGCACGTGAGTTATAATTTACTTTGATAATCCCGAAATAAAGACATTAAACTATATGCAACAACTGAATTGACGCTTCTAAAAGCAACGCAGTTTAATGGAAGACTATGCACGCAGAAATCCATGTCTGTGCGCGTCTGTGTATTTAACGGCAACACGCATGTCGTGCAGCCTTTTGCGCAGAAGTACTTGGTTACACAAGTTTGTATAGGTAATTATGTTGTAAATGCAATTGTCAAGCAGTTTGTGATGCATTTTGGAAACAGGAGATGAGCGCCTGGACTAATGCGCCACCTGGCCCGTTCTCGAAGACTTACTTTTAGTCATTATTTGGGTAAAAACTTTAATAAACAGAAAAATATACAGAACAGACCAAAAGTTTGGACACAACTTCTCATTCATTTGAATGAGAATTTGGTCTGTACTATATATATATATATATATATATATATATATATATATATATATATATATATATATATATATTGTTTTCAGTTTTCTTAGTTAAATGTTTTGCATGGTAGCCCATTTCCACCACTGAATAAAAACAAAAAAAAATAGTTTTTGCGACTTATCTCACAATTATTTTTTTCTCAGAATTGTGAGATATAAACTTACAATTGCTTTATAATTCGCAATTGTGCATTTATATTTCACAGTTCTGAGAAAAAAAAGACAGAATTGTGAGATAAAAAGTCGCAATTATTTTTGAAAAAATTTTTATTCTGTGGTGGAAACGGGGCTACCATAGTTTTGTAATATTGTTGTGTTTTTGTCATAAATATCTTTACAGTTTTTATTCAGTTTTATTTTAGTTTTATTGTTAATGTGAAAAAAAGAGAGGATTTTTCTTGGCAACTAACTGAATTTTTTTTAAGAATAAATGTTTTATTTCAATATTTTGTTTAATGTGTGACTAAAATACACGTGTTATATAATGTTTTTTTTTTTTTTTAATTTGAGATTTATACATCAGCTAAAAAATCTGAATAAATAAGCTTTCCCTGGATGTCTGGTTTGTTAGGATAGGACAATATTTGGCCGAGATACAACTATCTGCAATCTGAGGGTGCAAAAAAATCTAAATATTGAGAAAATCGCTTTTAAAGTTGTCCAAATGAAGTTCTTAGCAATGCATATTACTAATCAAAAATTAAGTTTTGATATATTTACGGTAGGAAATTTACAAAATATCTTCATGGAACGTGACCTTAATATCCTAATGATTTTTGGCATAAAAGAAAAATGAATAATCTTGACCCATACAATATATTTTTGGCTATTGCTACAAATATACCTGCGCTACTTAAGGCTGGACAAAAACAAAAAAGAAATTTACATTAAAAAATGATGAAATAATTTTGTTTAAATATTATAAATATCGTCCATCAAATCAAGTCATGTGACAAAGCAAGGTTAGTTCAGGTTGTAAAATATCTCCTAAAAACTGACAAAATAATTACAAGATGGCATTTTTAGAGCAATTCAGTTTATTCTTTTGTTGAAAATGGTATAAAGGTTTCTCAAAACCAAACTGAACTGACATGAATACCTAGAGCAGATTTCTAAGAACTCATCATGTTTTAAACTAGGTTTATGAAGGAGTAGTTCTCTTCTTTATCTGTGTCACTCTCCATGTTGTGTCCATTGAGAAACATCTTTAGGCACAGCGTTAAATGCGGCGCTCGGCCTCGTTCTGTCCCTCTCCGTCACTCCAGACGTAAACACACACTAGTTTTCCCAGAACTCATTGAATGTGGGATTCATGGTTGTGGAGCCGCTGTCTCTGAGGAGTTTCCACCCTCCTCACACGTCCGAGAGGCCCTCGCTGCTAAATCAAGCCTTTCATTCCCACCAGAGGACAGAAATGGCCTTGTTGCCAGCTAATTGCTCGTCTGTAGTCCGCTCGCCAAAGCTTTTCCAAACCCTATGTTTAGAATGGGATGTAGTTATGAGACAGCGGAAAAATATGATTAGGTTAGGGCGTTTCATGTGCAGTAAATGGTCAAATTCTTGCGGTTGCTGCTGTTATGCAGGTTCTTATCTGTTTTAATGGTTTTTGAGGACTAATTGCGGGCTGTTGTCTGCCAGAGTAAGCAGTGAATCATGCTGGATGAGGGCGGATGGACGTCAACATTTACCACATTTAAAACACAAACGTAAGGCAAGACGCTACAGGTGAACATGGAGAAAGATCCAGATGATTAATTACATTAAGACATTAAGACAAGCATTTGTTTGTTTTTTTAATGTTATGATTAAATATGCAAATGAGGCATTAACTAATTAAATAAACACTCATTTGCATACATTTCCAGAACAGAAATGTGAACCTTGGACAAAGCCACAGAGTTTATGCAGAGACATATCTGTTGTTCACTGCAAAAAATGCTATTCTTACTTGGGTTTTTTGTCTTGTTTCCAGCCAAAACATCTACAAATTCTTAAATTAAGCAGGATTTTCTAGACAAGAAAAAATTATTGTCTTGTTTTCAGAAGAAAGTCAAAATTTAGTGCGTTTTTGCTTGAAACAAGAAAAATAATCTGCCAATTGGGTAAGCAAAACAAAATCTAATTTCAAACAGAAAACAAGATTAATTTTCTCACCTAATTGGCAGATTATTTCGCTTGTTTCAAGCAGAAATGCACTAAATTTGGACTTTTTTTTAAAAACAAGACAATAATTTTTACTCATCTAAAAAATCTTTCTTGATTTAAGAATTGCTTGATATTTCGGCTGGAAACAAGACAAAAAACTAAGTAAGCAAAGCATTTTTTGCAGTGTTATTTCTTCATAAATAAAAAAAAAACAGCTAGAAAACAAATTCCCACCTTGTTTTTTGGAATAAAATGTATATAAATGATAAATCATCCACATGTTATATGAACAAACCTCTTTATAGAAACCTTCAGAATGTAGATAGGAATGGTTTGGTGTACATGCACTGCAAAAAATGCTTTTCTAGCTTAGATTTTCTGTCTTGTTTCCAGCCAAAATATCTAAAAATTCTTAAATCAAGAAGGATTTTCTAGACAAGTAAAAAATAAATAAATTTTGATTTCAAAAAGTAAAAATTAAGTGATTAAAAAATAATCAAGACAATAATTTTTACTCGTCTAGAAAATCCTTCCTGATTTAAGAATTTTTAGATATTTTGACTGGAAACAAGACAGAAAATCTAAGCTAGAAAAGCATTTTTTGCAGTGTGTAATTACTGCTGAAGTGAAGATTTCAGTCTATTATATTGTAATTGAAGATGCAAACAGATCGCTTAAATGTGTATTTTGGATGTTTTCTTTCCGTTATGTGTTTGACAGGTGACACGTTATGTAAGCATAATAACCCAGAATAGCCCTAAATCTCCAAAATGACCAGTGTCTGTACAAGCAATGTTTTTATGTAGGAGCTCATTGTAGGTCATTGAAGCCTCTCAGTCATCCTTATTTCCAGCTTTCCGCATGTTGCGCATTCAGAATCTTCAAAGTCTTTCTTGTCTGCGTTTTTCCTCTTCAGACTCGCAAACTGACCAAAGTGGAGCGGCAGCGCTTCAGCGAAGAGGTTGATATGCTCAAGGGTCTTCAGCATCCGAACATTGTGCGCTTCTATGACTCCTGGAAGTCCACTGTGAAAGGACACAAGTGCATCCTGCTGGTCACTGAACTCATGACGTCCGGCACGCTCAAGACGTGAGTCTGACCCTCATCGCTGAATCCGTCATCATATAATCGCCCTCATGCCATTCCAAACCTGTATGAGTTGCTTTCTTCTTTTGTTTTGGGTCCCATTGACTTCAAGAGTAGTTTTAGCCAAAAACTTTTGGGGTTACAGTCAAAAGGACTAAAATTGTTAAAGAATTACTCCACTTCTAGAATACACATTTTTATGATAATTCACTCACCCCCTTGCCATCCAAGGTACTCATGTCTTTCTTTCTTTCTGTCGCAAAGAAATTAGGTTTTTGAGGATTTTTCTCCATATAGTGGACTTCTATGGATTGAAGGTTAAAAATGCAGTTTCAAAGGGCTCTAAACGATCTCAGCTGAGAAATAAGGGTCTTATCTAGCAAAAAGACCTGTCATTGTCTTAAATAAATGAATATTTATCAACTTTAACCACAAATGCTCATCTCGTCTAGCTCTGTGATGCACTTGCGTATTCTTTGTACTCCTGCTTATAACAGTTAGGGTATGTCGAAAATCTCATTTTCTCCTCCAACTTCAAAAATCGTCCTACATCGCTGCAGAAGTACCGACCCAGTGTCTACAAAGTGAAGATCAAATGCCCTTTACAAAAAAAGTAAAACAGTGATGTAGGATGATTTTGAAGTTGAAAATGAGACGGGAGTTTTTCGACATACCCTGTCTTCAACTGGAGGACACAGAGCTAGACAAGCATTTGAGGTAAAAAGGTATATAAATTGCAATTTTTTATTAGAAAATAACTGATCGTTTTGCTAAATAAGACCCTTATTCCTTGGCTGGGATCGTTTAGAGTCCTTTGAATCTGTATTTAAACTGCATTTTTAATCTTCAGTCATTTGAGCACCACTATATGGAGAAAAATCCTGGAATGTTAACCTCAAAAACCTAATTTATTTGCGACTGAAGAAAGAAAGACGTGACCATCTTGGATGACGAGGGGGTGAGTAGTTTGTAGGACATTTTTATTCTGGAAGTGGAGTGATCCTTTAAGTTAAGATTCGTTAGAATATCTTCATTCACATTTACACTCATGCAAGTTTGTAACAAGATGAAGGGTGAGTAAATATTGACACAATTTGGATTTTTTGGTGGAAATGATTTTAAACGTTGATATATCTCCCGATTTCTTAGCTATCTAAAGCGTTTTAAAGAGATGAAGCCGAAGCTCCTGCAGCGGTGGAGTCGTCAGATCCTCAAAGGGCTTCACTTCCTGCACACGCGCGCTCCTCCCATCATCCACAGGGACTTGAAGTGTGACAATATCTTCATCACGGGCCCCACGGGGAGCGTCAAGATCGGGGACCTTGGACTGGCCACGCTCAAGAGAGCCAGCTTTGCCAAGAGCGTAATCGGTGAGCCATTGCACACTCCTGGAACGTTTCATGCTGTAATGATTTATCTTCTGAGATCTTCAACCTGCATTTCAAGATTCAAATTAAACATTACATTTTACTTGTATTTGAAGTTTTCACCTTTAGAATTTTGGAAACCAGGGGTCCTTGAGGTCATGTCCCCATCCTGAAATAAAGTGTATATTGAAAGCATACTGACATATTGAAACTGTGGCACGTCCAAAAACACAGCATTACTGTGGTAACTTTTATTTTAATGGTATTGTCAAATGTCTTGTGTTTAACAGGAACGCCGGAGTTCATGGCTCCAGAAATGTATGAGGAGAAGTACGACGAGGCGGTGGACGTGTATGCGTTTGGCATGTGTATTTTGGAGATGACCACGTCAGAATATCCGTACTCAGAGTGCCAAAACGCAGCACAGATTTACAGAAAAGTCACCAGCGTGAGTTTCAATATGTCAATATGATTTTTAAAATGGTTTTATTTAGCAAGGAAGCATGAAATTGATCAAAAGTGAGAGTAATGACATTTATAACGTTTCAAAAAAGGTGCATTTAAGTCATTGCTTCATTATGTATGAAAACTATAATCATTTCTATTATTTTAAATGAATGAAAGTTAATTGGAACAAAATAAATAAAAAAGATTTTATTTTATCTAGTTGCTAAACAATTGTTATTCATATTTAGATACATAAATTCATTGTATTTAGTACTAAAATAACTCAAACTGAAATAAAAAATAATCAAAAATATTTAGGCATTTTAAATAATAAAAATGACAAGTTCAAATTAAAAATAAATAAAAGCAAAAACTAACTTAAAATATATTGCTGCAAACTATAAAAAAATATCTTAAAATGCTAAAATAACATAATAAAATACTAAAATATGAATCATTTATATAAAAAAAACTAAACCAAAAAGGTGCATTTAAGTCATTACATGTATGAGATCTATAATCGTTTTTATTATTTAAAATAAATAAAAGTTAACTGGAACAAAATAAATAAAAAAGATTTAATTTTAGCTAGTTGCTAATATATAGGCATTTTTAATAATAAAAATGGCAAAATAAAATGAAAATATAAAAGCAAAAACTTAATATATTACTACAAACTATAAAAATATCTTAAAATGCTAAAATAACATACTCAAGTACGAAAAACGTTCTATTCACCTGTGAATCCTGAAAAATAAACTGTATCACAGTTTCCACAAAAAATGTGCAGCACAACTGTTTTTAACTGTGATAATAATCAGAAATGTTTCTTGAGCAGCAAATCAGCATATTAGAATGATTTCTGGAGGATTTTATAACACTAATGATGCTGAGAATTCAGCTTTGATCACAGAAATCCTTTAGAGTTTAACAGATATTCACAATTCTAATAATATTTGAATTGTTGTACTGTATTTTTGATTTAATAACTGCAGCCTTGGTGAGCACACAAGACTCTTTCGAAAACCAAATCTGCAAGATTGCATCAAAAAAGGTCCTATTGTTGTGCATATGTTTTAAGTAAGCGTATGCTGGTCCATATGTCCTAACTGAAGTTCAGCCCAGCGTGGAAAGTGCCGTAAACATCTTCTTTCCATCCTTCTCTCGTTCTGTTCCTGCATGTGCTCATTTCCTCTTGCTGTGAGTGGTCTTTGAGCGGAGCTCAAAGGTTTGGGTTTGATTAGAGTTCCTATGCTGTTTGTAAAGAGTCCAGGCAGGGCTTGTTTTGATTCTGGGTCACATGTTGACAGAGGGATGCGGTATGTTCACTTATTTGTGCTTTATTGCATTTGGAAACTTCACTCTAAATGACATCAGCATGTGTTTACAGCATCTTCTTCAGATCTCCTCGATGTAAACCAATCAATCAATAGAAAGCTACTTTGAATAGGTTCTTTATACGTGAAAGAGCCTTCCTAGTATATCTGTTCAAAGGAAACACATTAAAGTACAAGATGGAGTATTTTTACCCACAGCAGCAGCAGTTCTGGTTGTTCAACATGAAGAGTGTTTTGGTTCTGCAGGTTTATGATGTTTTCAGACTAATAGCTGAAGTGGACTCAGAGTTTAGGTGGATGACGCCAGTGCTCTGGGTTTATGGGTTTGTTAAATGACGTGTCTGAATGAAGGAAACAAAGGCGGCTCTGAAAAGGTTGCTGAGTGTTAATGACAAAGCCAAGCGGCGCGAGTGTGAACGGGACGGCGCTCGTCCAAAACTCCCATCGACTCTGTGCTTTATGACGCTCGCGCTCCACAAATATTACACGAGACTAGAGGGAAAGAGAACCGCTCCAGCTGCAGTTCTGTCCAATCACAGCTCAACCTCACATCACTGAAGACCAATCACAGCTCAACCTCACTTCACTGAAGACCAATCGCAGATCGCAATATGAGAGAGAGCAACATGGAAGTGTATTTCAGAAGACTACCGTGTTCAACTAGATTAAAAGAAGTTCGTCAAGGCAAACTTTAAGTTGGCTGGAAAAAGCCTAATTAGAAAGTGCATGTGAAAAAGTTTAAAAAGTTTTAATAGTTTTAGAAATTGTAGAAATGTTATGGTTTTCAGTCCAAAAAAGACTGAAGTTTAAAGTAGTTTTAAAGCTGAAAGCTTGACTGTTTTGAAGGCAATAGTCTGTCTGTCTGTCTGGATGGATGGATAAATGGATGGATAGCATGTTTTAGCATGTTGCTAGCGTGTAGCTAGTATGTTTCTAGCATGATTAGCATGTTTGTAATGATTAACATGTCAATTGCATGTTGCTAGCATGTTGTTAGCATCATTAACATTTTGCTAGCATGTTTGTAGCATGTTTCTAGCATGATTAGCCTGTTACTAGCATGTTGTTTGCAACATTAGAATGTCACTAGCATGATGTTAACATTAGTAACCTGTTGTTAGCATGATTAAGAAGTTACTATATGTTTCTAACATGATTAGCCTGTTACTAGCATGTCGCTAGCATGGTGTTAGCATTAGTAGCCTGTTTCTAACATGATAAACAAGTTACTAGCATGTTTCTAGTCAGATTAGCATGTCAGTAACATGATTTTAGTTGCTAGGCCTAGATAGATAGATAGATAGATAATGTAAGTCTATGGGATTTCTTTCCCAGTTTTAATTGTCAGTTTTAGGAAAACCATTAAAAAAGAGCAGAATTATGATATAAACCCAGAATTACAAGAATTGCAGGATGAAAAGTTGCAGTCACCCATTTTATTTTTTCATCCTGTAGCTCTAGGATCTTGTATTTTGCTGAAGGTCTGCATCAGTAACGAATGAACCCTTAACAACATTGAACCGATACGCTCTAGTCGTACTCTAGGAACTGTGTGCTGTGATTAGATTATCTCTGAGGGAATCATCTCATTCACATTTGAACATTAGATTAATTGTGACATTATTAAAACATATTAAGCCTCTTTGTCTGATGTCTTTCCCAGACTTTGACATTTGTGTCCGTTTCTGCCGTTTTCAGGGAATAAAGCCCGACAGTTTCTCCAAAGTGAAAGTTCCAGAGTTGAAGGAAATCATTGAAGGCTGTATCCGCATGAACAAGGATGAAAGGTACTTTATTGATCTTCCTCTTAGATTTTCCACTTTGAAAATGTTTTTTGAAACGATCTGCTGTGGAACCAGTGATTGTTGTTATTATGCTGAATAATGGGATGCTTAGGATGCTGCAAAATATCAGCAAAAAATATCATGTCATGTTACAAAGCTACAGTTTTTAATTAAAAATAGATCGTAAATGATAAATAATAATTTATCCACAAATTTGTCCAAAAAAAAAAGGCATTTAGTCCACTTTCCAGCTACTAAACATGTAGCTTTGCCTTTGAATGCCTTTGATGATCATTACGGAATGTTTCAATATTTTACAAATTTTCAAATGTCTTTTTTTTATATGAATGAATGTTAGTATTATTGTCAATTGAAACTCATTAAACATTTTTGGGAAATTAAAGCTAGCTGAAATAAAATCACATAAATATTAGATGCAAAAATGTAAATGAAACAAAAATTAAAAATGTTGAAACAAATGTTGAAGCAATAAAATAACAAACTGGAAATAACTAAAACAAAAACAGTTAAAAACAGTAACTAAGTAATGTAATTAAGTTACTTTTAGTAATTAGTTACTTTTTAGTTAATTTTTTAAAGTAATGCAGTAACTAAGGAATGTAATTAGTTACTTTTTTATGGATAGTAATGCGTTACGTTACTTTGCGCTAAAAACAGTAACAAAATAACATAATTAGTTACTTTTTATAGAAAGTAATGCGATGTGTTACTTTTAAATTAAAAACTGTAACTATGTAATGTAATTAGTTACTTTTAGTAATTAGTTACATTTTAGTTACTTTTTAAGTAATGCAATGCGTTACTTTAACATTAAAAACATTAATGCGATACATTACTTTTGCATTAAAACAGTAACTAAGTAATGTAATTAAGTTACTTTTAGTAATTAGTTACTTTTTAGTTAATTTTTTTAAGTAATGCAGTAACTAAGTAACATAATTAGTTACTTTTTATGGAAAGTAATGCGATACGTTACTTTTGCTTAAAAACAGTAACTAAGTAACGTAATTAGTTACTTTTTAAAGAAAGTAATGCAATGTGTTACTTTTAAATTAAAAACTGTAACTAATGCAATTAGTTACTTTTAGTAATTAGTTTTTAGTTCATTTTTAAAGTAATGCAATGCGTTACTTTAACATTAAAAACATTAATGTGATACATTACTTTTGCATTAAAAACAGTAACAAAGTAACATAATTAGTTACTTTTTATGGAAAGTAATGCAATGTGTTACTTTTGCGTTAAAAACAGTAACTAAGTAATTTAATTAGTAACTTTTTTATGGAGTAACTCAATATTGTAATGCATGACTAAGTAAGTTTCCCCAACACTGTACATATCTGATACGTTTGTGTGTAGATACACCATCCAGGACCTGCTGGAGCACACGTTCTTCCAGGAGCACAACGGTGTTTACGTGGAGTTGGCGGAGGAGGACGACATGGTCAAATCCAGCCTGAAGCTCTGGCTCCGCATGGACGGCACCAAGAAGCTCCACGGGAAGTACAAAGACAACAACGCCATCGAGTTCCTGTTCGAGCTTTACAAAGACGTGCCGGAGGAGGTGGCGCAGGAGATGGTGAGCTTCACTCACACACACCACCGGATCTCACGTCCAGCTGTCAGCTTTTCATATGTGTTTCTGGAAGGGATTTAAGGTGTGGTTGCGTTTCTCATCTGCTCTGTCACTTTAAACACAGAAGCTGATATTCCCCTCAGGCATCAACAAAGTGTTTCACAGAGAAACAGAAATATGTGGCTTGAGTTTTCTGAAGCATTGATATTCAAACAGAACTATTAAAGAAATATGTGTAGCTTAGTAACCTACTTGTATTTACGTCTACGTGTTAGATGAAGCCTACAAAACATATCCAGATTACATTTCATATCTACTAATGAAGAAAAAAGGCTTTTCCATCGCATTATTATTTTTGTGACGGTTAAGCACATTGATTCTCACAAGGATAGTGTGTTTACATTACTGTAATTTACATTTACATTTACTCATTTAGCCGACGCTTTTATCCAAAGCGACTTACAATTGGGAATACAACAAGTGATTCATCCGAAGGAGGCAGATCAACATAGGAAGTGCTCAAAAATAATAATATTTTATAGAGTCACATAGTGGCGAAAAAGATGGGTTTTCAGCAGTCACTTGAAAGCTGTTAAGGAGTCTGCATTCCGGATAGGGGTGGGAAGATCATTCCACCAGGCAGGAACGTTGATCGAGAATGTTCTGGACAGTGATTTAATACCTCTCTGTGGTGGTACAATGAGGCGTGTTTCACTAGAGGATCTCAGACTGTAGTAGTGAATGGAGGTAGGCAGGTGATGAGCCGGTGGCTGTCCTATAGGCCAGCATCAGTGTCTTACAGCATCAGTGTAATACAGTATTTGTGACCCTGGAGCACAAAACCGGTCATAAGTGTCAAGTCTTCGGAATTGAGATTTATACATCATCTGAAAGCTGAATAAATAAGCTTTCCATGGTTAGGATAGAACAATATTTGGCTGAGATACAGCTATTTGAAAAGGCACTGAGGGTGCCAAAAATATTGAAAAAATCGCCTTTAAAGTTGTCCAAAAGAATTTCTTAGCAATGCATATTACTAATCAGAAATTAAGTTTTATATAT
The DNA here is from genome assembly GCF_049309525.1 of Garra rufa. Lineage (NCBI taxonomy): Eukaryota > Metazoa > Chordata > Actinopteri > Cypriniformes > Cyprinidae > Garra > Garra rufa. The sequence continues at coordinate 604,953 of NC_133382.1, forward strand.
TTACAGTAGGAAATTCACTAAATATTTTAATGGAACTTGATCTTAATATCCTAATGATTTTTAGCATAAAAGAAAAATCAATAATTTTGACCCATACAATGCTACAAATATACCCATGCTACTTAAGACTGGTTTTGTGCTCCAGGGTCACATTTTATTTTAAGAACTGGTAATAGGAAAGCTTTAAAAGCTTTATAAATTCAGTGTTCGTAAATAGTGTTGTCACAATACCAAAATTTTGCAGAAAATTTGGCAGGAAAAAATAGAAAAAACTATTCAAACATTTTTTATTTTAAATGTTTTTTTTAATCTATCTGAAAATAGAAATTATAAATAAATTAAATTGTAACAATATTGTAATTATTATAAAAAGTAAACAATACATTAAAACATAGTGTCCTTAAAAGTCTGAAAGAAGAAATGTTATGGAAGCTCAAATTGCTCAAAATCTCAAAAACAATAGTTTTGCAATATTATTTATAATTTTAATTATAATTTTCTTTGCTTTTTTTAAATTTTTATTTTGGGCTGTATGTAAAGCAGAAAAGTTCAAGCTTGTTTTTCTTAGTTTTTACTCTGACTCTCCAAGGTTTCCTGTGTGACCTTCACAGTGCTGTGATCTGTCCTCAGTCTGAGTAGATTACTGTCCTCTTCCTGTGTCAGTAATGTTTGAGAACTGAACTCTTGACCTTCCCAAACACAGTTTGAGTGTGTATCTACTGCTATCGTGGCACACGCGCCTCACCGATCGCCTCAGGCCGGGTGACCCTGCTGTGTGTTGCGTAACGCTTTCAAGGGCATAACTTTCTAATCATCGGGTGGAAATGTGAGAGCGGGGCCACATGAGGAAGAGGGTCACATGATTGATGATAGAACAGCTTTAAGAGCTTGTGTTGTGAAACTGGAGCCTTTCTCTTGTCCAGACCAGTCACACTTTTTATTAGGCCGGACCTTCACAATTCATCTTTTATCTCTCAACGCGTCTGCCTTTCATCAAGAACAAATTTATCGTCAGGACACATCGACGGAGGGTTATCACGTAATTTGACTAGCTGATGTGCTGATAGAGTCTTCAGGATAACATTGGCCTACATTGTTGCAGTGGAAACACACTGTTCCAGAGCTGGCTGAAAGCTTTCATAAACTTCATGTCAAGAAAAAAATTAGAGTTTGGTCACCTAAGAATGCAGAATATGTTGGGATCAATAACAACATGCTACAGTACATTAAAGGAGTAGTTCGCCCAAAATTAAAAAAAACTGATTCATCCTTAGGCCACCCAAGATTAGGATGAGTTTGTTTCTTCATCAGATTTGTAGAAATGTGTCATTCCATCACTTGCTCACCAATGGATGTGAATGGGTGCCGTCAGAATGAGAGTCCAAACAGCTGATAAAAACATCACAATAATCCACAAGTAATCCACAGCACTCCAGTCCATCAGTTCACATCTTGAGAAGACAAAAACTGAAACAAATCCATCATCAAGATGTTTTTAACTCAAATACAAGTCCATAATCCATAATAACGCTTCATCCAGTGAAAAGTCCATCTCCTGTTGTCTTATACATCAAAATTCAGCCTTGATCTGCAGATTTCTCTCCTGATTCAGACCAGACCACTTTTTCACTGGAAGAAGTGTTATTATGGATTATGGACTCAATGTATTAAATTTAATTTTAGTTAAAAACATCTTAATGCTGGATTTGTTTGAGCTTTTGTCTTCTCCAGATGTGAACTGATGGACTGGAGTGCTGTGGATTACTTGTGGATTATTGTGATGTTTTTATCAGCTGTTTGGACTCTCATTCTGACGGCACCCATTCACTGCAGTACATTTTATGGAGTCATGTAACAATTTGAAAACAGGCACCCAAGTCATGGTAGACACCATATGTGGCCCTGGACCACAAAACCCATTCATAAGGGTCAATTTTTTGGACAATATTTGGCCGAGATACAACTATTTGAAAATCTGGAATCTGAAGGTGCAAAAAATCCAAATATGCAGAAAATTGCCTTTAAAATTGTCCAAATAGAGTTATTAGGAATGCATTTACAAAATATCTTATGGAACTTGATCTTTAATTAATATCCCAATGATTTTTGGCATAAAAGAAAAATCAATAATAAAAAGTTTTTGAATTTGTTGTTTTTCAGGTGGTTCTGGGTTTTGTATGCGAGGCCGACTACAAGCTGGTGGCCAAGGCCATGCGAGACCGTGTGACGGCCATCAAGCGTCAGCGGGACAAACAGCGGCGTCTAGCGGAGGAGAAGAAGAAGGAGGAAGTTATGGAGGAAGAGCCCGATCTACTGTCACCCAGATCCAACATTCAAAAATACGAAAACCCCGCCCCTTCTCCCGTGCAGATCCCGCCCACTCCCGTCATCCCAGAACCCATGTGGTCTCCTGTCACCTGCTCCTCGGATTCCGGGATCAACGGCAGCTTCCCACCAGAGCCGGAGGAACCAGAAGCGGACCAGCACTTCCACATCCGCCACACCAGCTGCTCCTCAGCAACCTGTACGTATCAGATCTTCAGTTGATCATGTTCATGTGAATATAGTAACACTGTACAGTAGACATGAGTACTTTAGCTGTGTTTCTGCTCTCCTGCACGGGTTCAAGGTATCTAGTGAGTCTCACATAAACTAGATTGTGCAGTGCCCTAAATTTTCCTCAATGTCTCTTTCATGGCGTGTCAAATCCAGCAGCGCAGAACGGCACAGTCAACCCACGTCCACAAATAAACTCTTTTAATAGGCAGTGTGTGTGCGTATCAGGGAGGGTGAGGGTTCAACATACTCAAACTGAGTGGAAACTAGGAGAAGGACACTGTGATATGAAGAAGTAGATTTAATGCATTATTAACTGCAATATTTCTACATATGTGAATGTCTTCTGTCTGTTGGCATGTTATCAGTGAGTCAATGTTATTATAGTTAAAACTAATACCTAAAAAAACATACCATAAAATAAACGTTCACTGAAATAAAATATGCAATAAAATAGAAAGCTAGAAATATAACTGCAATATTTTAGTATCATTTTAGCATCATTGATTAATATTATTAACATTTTGAATGTTTATATTTTTATATATTTTATATTTTTTATAAAATTTGTCTGTTTCTCATTTTCATTTAGTTTTACCAGAGGGTTCAAAACATATTGCAAATGATGTCAAATTGCAAAATGGCAGACATATGGTTCAGCCAAACCTGGCAAGATTGATATCCTCAGATTCAGCATGAGCCAAGGAATTCACAAACACCAAGAACATAATTTTCTGACAAACACTTCGAAGTTATAAGCAAAAAAGTGCATTTTTAGTATCTCACGACCCATAGGTGGCGCTGTTCCCAACTTTGGCATAGATCCTCAGAGCATGGTTTTGATGAATCATACTAAGTTTCATTTCAATTGATCAAAGTTTGGCCAAGATACAGCCTCTGAACCTATTTTGGGTCTTTGTGACATCATAACTTTTGAACAAAGATGAATAAAAAACATTTGTCCAGTCATTTCTGTGCAGCTCAGTCCAAAGATCATATGAGCCAGTTTTGGGAAGAATATGATCAGTTTTAAAGGAGTAGTAGCAAAAAAACAGAATACAGTACTTTTTTGTAATTTTTACCATTTTAATGTTGAATTTTTGAACTAGTGGTGGCACTATAGAGTTGGTCCTAGAGATTCCAAAGTTGCCCAGATCACTATTCATGGCTATCACTACAAGTGTGACAAATTTCACCAATTTCCTATGTTCCCTTCATAGGGCTGCCATAGACTCCCATTGGACGAAAGTAATAAGAAAACATACTAATACAATAGGGATATAGCCCTTCGGGCTTGACCCCTAATTTTAGATTTTCAGTTTTCATTGTAATTTTAGTTCAACTTTAGTAATAATTCAAAAATTGTCTATTTATCATTTTCATTTAGTTTAACTAGATGAAAAAAAACTAAAACTAATAAAAATGTACTATAAATTTAACAATTCTTCTTTTTTGGTTAAACTTGATCTACTAAAATAACAAACTAAAAACTATACAGAAATTCAAAAAACCTAAAACTACTAAAAATCACAAAAACACAACAAAATTACTAAAACTGACTAAATTAGACTAAAAGTCTAAGGTGAAACGATGCTCCAATAGCACTTTGCCATGTTTTCAAGAAAGCAAGAATCCTTCTTGTGAACATAAGCGCTGGACATGGCATCCGCTTTAAGCTTTCAACCCAGATCGATCCTGTTTCGATCCATGAATTCTATCCTTTGGCTCCAAGTCCGCTGCTATGAGAGGCAGTCGTGCTATTTCTAAATGCTTAGAGACGGCAAGAAGAAATTGAACTTCTCTAACATAATGTGTTTATGAGTGAAACAGGATATCGCATGACAAAATCATCAGGTGCCACTTACTTTGATCCATTGGGGATTGCTGAAAAGAGACTTTTTAATGAAAGAATCCAACTCTAAACAGACTGTGTTTGTGTTTCTCCAGCTGACTGTGAGACAGATGAGTATCTCAGTCCCTCTGGATTTCAGGACGTTACTGAAGCTTCAAACGGCATCATCAGCTGCTCTCCACTCCTCCTCCCCCAACAGGCCACGCCCACCGAGACCACGCCCATCATCACTGCACCAATCCCGGCTCTGCGTTTCCCCTCTGTGAGTTTATAATTACAAAATTGGCCTCACTTAACGATGAGTTAAACACAGGAGAGCCATTTAAACTTCATTTTAAATGCGCAATTTACTCTGAATGTGTTTCTTTGATGTTTGTTGATTACGGCGTGTAGCTGAAGGCCTGTTCCTTAATTCTCCCTCAGAGTATTGCAGTGTCTACTAAAACCGACAGAGGACCGCTCAGCCCTTTCTCCTCACCTGTGGACAGGTAAAGACCTGCTTTCTCTCACATCTGTGCACTTTGAGGTCTTCAGTGGCAGATGTGCTCTCAGTAGGGCCTGTGTTTTCCTCTGGTCTTTCGTAACACAGCACATGTCCTATAGGATACTGTTTACACACCACAGGGCCGCTGGACGCCGTCCCTAGCAAACGCCTGCCATTACGGCATACTTTTCCACTCATAAGAACTTCACGTTGCTCAACAGGCAGAGATCTTTCAAAAAGAGCCAGCGTGTGCCAAGCGGTAGACTGGCTATAAACGTTTGTGGGCCTCGTAGGAAGCCCAGTGTTTGGATAAAACAGAGGCTTGTGTTGGTAAAAGACCTGGGAGACACAATTAGCTCAGAGAAACAAGCTCAGAATGGACTCCGCGTCCCTATGGACCCAACTCAAACACGAGCCCAAACTGCGTGTGGAACTTCGGCGAAGATAAAGCCAATTCAAATACGCCATCTGCCTGTTTTTTCTCTTTAGCTGTTAGATTGGATTTCCAGAAAACAGTGCAGTTAAAAATACATTTTGCTCTCCAGCTGTTCTTCCCTTGTGTAAAGAGAAGTACGCTTTATAAAACGAGTATGCATTAACGAAATTACAATAACACTTATAAAATAAAAGGCCACTTAAGTGTACTTACTTTCAAAGAGTCATTTCCATGACTATGTTTCTTAACACACTTTAGTACACTTTTAAAGGTGCACATTGTTATAATGTAAAGATTAGTTGTACTTTAAATTACGTTTTAAATGTTTGTCTTACTAAATTTCACTTATTTTGATGCATTGACTAACATTCTAAAACATGTAAAGTATTTAATATTACATTTAAAGAAAGTATTGCAAATTGTAAACACTTATTTACAATTAAATTGTATTAAATGCAATCAGTTGAACTTAAGTGAATCACTTAAGTATTGAGCATTTATGATAAACTAAAATATAATTTGTATGTCGTCTTTAGAGCTGCGAAACGATTAGTCGTGATTAAGTGATTCAAAATAAATATTTATGTTTACATACTATATGTGTGTGTACTGTGTAAATGTATTATGTATATAAATATACACACATACATGTATATATTAAGGAAAAATATGTTAGTTTTATATGTAAAACATATTTTTTAGGTCAAAGATGAAAAAGGGTTTAAGCATAAAAACAGTAAGTGTAATACTAAAAAAAAAAAAAAATGAAAACGTTTTCAGTTTAATTTAATTGCATTTTTGTTATTGTTTTTCTGAACAAAAAATAAATGTCATACTTTTTTCTCTAATTTACAGAATAATTTACACCCACTAAAATGCCATTCAGTGTAACAATCTTGTCAGGCATATGTACAACAAAAATCAATTCATGACATATTAAAATATTAATTACTTTCACCCCAAATACTAATTTGTTGTAATTCTACATTTTGTAAATGTGGCACGATCCTAGGTTTTGCCCATTTGTCAGTAAGAATTGTTTTACTCATTTAAAACACAATTAAATTTAATATGCTCCCTTATTCTTTTATATATTGTACAAGTCAGAATAAGCATGTTGTTTGAATTTTTACATAAATATTGTTACACTGAATGACAATCTAACATTATTTCAACCAAATTTTGACATTTTATTCTCCAAAAGCTTATTTGAAACCTTAAGTGACTCTTTGAAAGTAACTTAAGTGGCCTTTTATTTCAGTAATATTAGATTTAAAGTACGTGACAAGTGCACATTCAACACAATCAAGTACGCTTGTTTTTGACAGTGTTTCTGTGCGCTGGACATTACTGACGACGGAAAGCTGTGGGCTTGCAGGTCAACAACTAAAAGAAGGACATACACAAAGTTTGTTGAGCTTCTGCAGACTAGTAAAACGTAATAAGCAGGAACACAGCGCTCATTAAATGCAGCGTGTTCCCACAAAAACCCAATATTAAACAAATAAGAGTGTTGAGATGATGAGAGAGGGACATTCCTGAGTGGTTTGTGCTCATTGAACCGTTTTTATGGGCTGTGTTTAACTGCAGCTCTTCCAAACACACGTTTACTTAACATGATGTTCACATTTGCACTTTTAGAAGTTGACTAGGTTGTGCAATCTAGTCGTCTTGTTGATTTGATGGATGGCAGAACAAACTGGGTTTTTTCAAATGGTTTGGGATGAGTTTCACAGGCGTTTAATACTCAGTGTTGAGCATATGCTGATGATAATCAAGTATCTTGTTTTCCTGCAGTTTGTCATATCATGCAGACAGTATCCTTGTGTGCATAACTTGTCATTTATTTATCGTGACGATGTCTTTCTTCACAGCTATGCTTCAGATGCGATGTCAGGCCTGAGCGACGGCTATGAGGGTCTGTCAGACAGAGGCAGTAAGTTTGCCGGCAGACGTCCAGCAGCCAAACTCTTCAGGAGGAGAACACGCTCCCGTCTGCGCATCACAGGGGTGAGCAGCATTCAACATTCATCTAGTCACATCTACATCAAACTACGATGAACAACGACATTCTAATCATGCTAGCAACATGCTAGTAACAGGCTAATCATGTTAGAAACATGCTAACAACATGTTAATCAGGCTAGAAACATGTTAAGAACATGTTAATCATGATAGTAACTTGCTAATCATGCTAACATAATGCTAACATAATGCTAGTAACATTCAAATTATGCTAGCTACAAGCTAGTAACATGCTAATCATGTTAGAAACATGTAACAACATGCTAACAACATGTTGATCAGGCTAGAAACATGTTGAAAACATGTTAATCAAGATAGTAACTTGGTAATCATGCTAGAAATGCTAACACCATGTTAGCAACATTCTAATTATGCTAGCTACATGCTAGTAACATGCTAATCATGTTAAAAACATGCTAACAACATGTTAATCAGGCTAGAAACTTGCTAATCATGCTAACATAATGTTAACATAATGCTAGCAACATTCTAATTATGCTAGCTACATGCTAGTAACATGCTAATCATGTTAAAAACATGCTAACAACATGTTAATCAGGCTAGAAACTTGTTAATCATGCTAACATAATGTTAACATAATGCTAGCAACATTCAAATTATGCTAGCTACAAGCTAGTAACATGCTAATCATGTTAGAAACATGTAACAACATGTTAATCAGGCTAGAAACATGTTGAAAACATGTTAATCATGATAGTAACTTGGTAATCATGCTAGAAATGCTAACACCATGTTAGCAACATTCTAATTATGCTAGCTACATGCTAGTAACATGCTAATCATGTTAGAAACATGTAACAACATGCTAACAACATGTTAATCAGGCTAGAAACATGTTAAGAACATGTTAATCATGCTAGTAACTTGCTAATCATGCTAACATAATGCTAACATAATGCTAGCAACATTCAAATTATGCTAGCTACAAGGTAGTAACATGATAATCATGTTAGAAACATGTAACAACATGCTAACAACATGTTAATCAGGCTAGAAACATGTTGAGAACATGTTAATCATGATAGTAACTTGGTAATCATGCTAATAATGCTAACATCATGCTAGCAACATTCTAATCATGCTGGCTACATGCTAGTAACATGCTAATCATGTTAAAAACATGCTAACAACATGTTAATCAGGCTAGAAACATGTTAAGAACATGTTAATCATGATAGTAACTTGGTAATCATGCTAATAATGCTAACATCATGCTAGCGACATTCTAATCATGCTGGCTACATGCTAGTAACATGCTAATCATGTTAAAAACATGCTAACAACATGTTAATCAGGCTAGAAACTTGCTAATCATGCTAACATAATGTTAACATAATGCTAGCAACATTCTAATTATGCTAGCTACATGCTAGTAACATGCTAATCATGTTAAAAACATGCTAACAACATGTTAATCAGGCTAGAAACTTGCTAATCATGCTAACATAATGTTAACATAATGCTAGCAACATTCTAATTATGCTAGCTACATGCTAGTAACATGCTAATCATGTTAAAAACATGCTAACAACATGTTAATCAGGCTAGAAACTTGTTAATCATGCTAACATAATGTTAACATAATGCTAGCAACATTCAAATTATGCTAGCTACAAGCTAGTAACATGCTAATCATGTTAGAAACATGTAACAACATGTTAATCAGGCTAGAAACATGTTGAAAACATGTTAATCATGATAGTAACTTGGTAATCATGCTAGAAATGCTAACACCATGTTAGCAACATTCTAATTATGCTAGCTACATGCTAGTAACATGCTAATCATGTTAGAAACATGTAACAACATGCTAACAACATGTTAATCAGGCTAGAAACATGTTAAGAACATGTTAATCATGCTAGTAACTTGCTAATCATGCTAACATAATGCTAACATAATGCTAGCAACATTCAAATTATGCTAGCTACAAGGTAGTAACATGCTAATCATGTTAGAAACATGTAACAACATGCTAACAACATGTTAATCAGGCTAGAAACATGTTGAGAACATGTTAATCATGATAGTAACTTGGTAATCATGCTAATAATGCTAACATCATGCTAGCAACATTCTAATCATGCTGGCTACATGCTAGTAACATGCTAATCATGTTAAAAACATGCTAACAACATGTTAATCAGGCTAGAAACATGTTAAGAACATGTTAATCATGATAGTAACTTGGTAATCATGCTAATAATGCTAACATCATGCTAGCGACATTCTAATCATGCTGGCTACATGCTAGTAACATGCTAATCATGTTAAAAACATGCTAACAACATGTTAATCAGGCTAGAAACATGTTAAGAACATGTTAATCATGATAGTAACTTGGTAATCATGCTAATAATGCTAACATCATGCTAGCGACATTCTAATCATGCTGGCTACATGCTATTAACATGCTAATCATGTTAAAAACATGCTAACAACATGTTAATCAGGCTAGAAACATGTTAAGAACATGTTAATCATGATAGTAACTTGGTAATCATGCTAATAATGCTAACATCATGCTAGCGACATTCTAATCATGCTGGCTACATGCTAGTAACATGCTAATCATGTTAGAAACATGCTAACAACATGTTAATCAGGCTAGAAACATGTTAAGAACATGTTAATCATGCTAGTAACTTGGTAATCATGCAAACATAATGCTAACATAATGCTAGCAACATTCAAATTAATGCTAGCTACAAGCTAGTAACTTGCTAATCATGTTAGAAACATGTTAGAAACATGCCAGTCATGCTAGAAACATGTTAACAACATGTTAATCATGCTAGTAACTTGCTAATCATGCTAGTAATGCTAACATCATGTTAGCGACATTCTAATCATGCTAGTAACATGGTAATGATGCTAGCAACATGCTTTTAACATGTTAATCATGCTAAAAACATCATGCTAACAAAATGCTAATTATGTTAGAAACATGCTAACAGCATGCTAATCGTGCTAGAAAAACGCTAGCAACATGCCAGTAACTTATTAATCATGTTAAATAAGTTAGAAACATGCTAGCAACATTCTAAAACATGCTATCTATCCATATATCCATCCATCCATCCAGACAGACTATTGCCTTCAAAACATTCAAGCTTTCAGCTTTAAAACTACTTTAAACTTCAATCTTTTTCAGACTGAAAACCATAGAATTTCTACAATTTCTAAAACTTTTTAAAACTTTTGCACTTGAATTTTTTCACACTTTCTGATCAGGCTTTTTCAAAAAGTTTCTTGACAAACTTTTTTTATCTAGTTTTTTTTATCTAGTTTCCCCCTGGAAACAAGACTAAATATCTTGTCATTTGGCGTATCTAGTAAATGCATCTTACCCTGTAATTGAAGAATTTTTAGGTGTTTTGATTAGAAACTAGACAAAAATACCAAGTAAAATAAGGCTTTTTTTGCAGTGTGCTGCTTGACCGATATGCACTATTTAACGTCTCATGATGATACCGATAATCTTGGAGAGCAGGGCGGACGATAAGAATAAGAATATCATTTTGACAGTCCTTTGCGCAGTCAAAACTAATCTTCTGTTTCCTACAGTATTCAGCCAAACAAGACATAGTGCCTAATGCCAATAATTGCCAAATATCGGCATCTGCTAATATATGGTCCACAAAAATAAAACCTGAATTATATTAAGCTGAATATCAACACTGTTGACTTCAGTAGAGCTGCTTATTGGTAAATTGAACTTGTTTTATAATTCCTAGACATTATAAACAGTGTCAGATGTGCAAATGACAATAGTGTGGCATGATATCACATGAGAATTGAAGATGTTCAGCCGTTGTCCATGTGTGATCATTCTCTGTGTGGGTACTCTATGTCCTCAGTTGTTTGTTTCATTGGCTTGCATTGATTAGTGTTCAAAGAGCTGGAGACATAAACAATAAACACACACTCAAACACAATCAGCTCAGACACACACACACACACACACACACACACACACACACACACACACACACACACACACACACACACACACACACACACACACACCCTTAAGAGCATTTGACCACTTGTAACTAGTTTGTGAATGAGTTTTCATCTGATGGAGGATATGTGTGTGTTGTTCCTCACAGGTGTCTGATAAAGTGGATCGGGTGGTGGAGTGTCAGCTACAGACACATAATGATAAGATGGTCACCTTTAAATTTGACCTGGACGGAGACAACCCTGAAGACATCGCTGCTGTGATGGTAAGTGCATTGTGTTTTCTTTTCAAAATAGCTATTTAGGGGCAGACACTGCAGGCAGAACATTTTTTTCATGCACCTGTCAAATTTGAGATTTGACAGGTGGAAAGAAAACACCCAAAACACACTATTAAGTCTTTCTTTTATAGCACTTTATCTATTTGTGTCAATAGGTTTCAATCACAATACAGATTTTTAAAGGCCAAGAGTTGTTTCTCCTACACTGAGCCACAAATCTCCACTTCAGCGGCACTTACACACACCACACTTTACATTTTTACTCCTGTCTATATCCTGAAGGTTTTTAGGTTAGGTTAGGTTTTTCTTTGAGGTCTGTCCTCAAAAAATGGTAAAAAAAATATAGTGTTTCCTTTCTGTTCTTTCTGAATTATGTCGTGACGAAATGAGATACCCCAAATCCCCTCAGTAAAAACATTCGACTCTAATATGCCAAAATAAATTAATCAAGAATTTTGAAACGACTTCATCCAGTGTTTAGATTTTTGTACTAGAAATGTATGCAAATTAGTGCATATTTCATTAAATAATGGCTCATTTGCAAATTTCAATGTAACATTTTAGAAAACTTGTAATACAAAAAATGTTTGCAATTATCAGTGTCATCAATCAACTGGGTAAGTAAAGTTATAACTATTAGTTAATTTTTTTACCCTATTCACCTGCAGTGTCTCGCCTTAAGTTTCTTTATTAGAGTTAAGTCTATCAAATATTTGGAGTACATGAGGGTTGGGCTGTTAGTGTGCAGTAGTGGTCATGAGACACATGTGTTATCAGCTGGAGCAGAACTACACTAATGTCCCACTGCTGCCCTTATCAGGAAAACCCCACTAGTAAATGCTGTACTTCCTCTCCATCAGTCTGTGATACGCTCTTTTGAACGCCATTCAGTGAAAACCCTGTGAGGCACGTATCCACATCTTTTAGACTGGTTTAGATTGGATTAGAGATGGGAGATTGTCAGAGCCGTAGGCTAGTGTACATCTGTTCCGCTCTCTTCTTTATAGTCGTTTTCTGTCTCACTTAAATCTATCAAATAAAGCCAGAATCTCCAAAAAATGTACAAAGAATGGGAGATTTTTCTTAATTTTGGTTGATTTATATATTTTTTTGTTTCACTTTACAGTGAAGCCCCATCAGTTAACAATTATTCAGTGCATTCACTTATGTAAACTAACATTTGTTACAGAATTTGTTCATCTTTGTTACACTCCTAAAAATAAAGATGCTTTAAAATTGCATTTTTGGTTCCACAAAGAGCCATTCTCTTTCTTACCTTTTTATAATCTGAAGAACCTTCTTTTGTGAAACAGAAAGGTTCTTCAGATGTCAAAGGTTCTTTATGGATCCATTTAGATGAAAAAGGTTCTTCTACGGCATCGTGAACCACCTTTATTTTTTAAGAGTGTAACGTTGGTTAATAAAAATACAACTGTTTATTGTTAGATCACATTAGCTGAGGTCCATTAAATGGTATTAATAGATACAACTTTTGGTGTAAATTTATTAATAAATCTTGAAATTAATGTTAACAAAGATTAATAACTATTATAAACCATTTCTATTTTTTAATGATCCGTATCGGGCACAAGTCACACTGCAAAAAATGCTTTTCTGACTTAGATTTTTTTGTCTTGTTTCCAGCCAAAATATCTAAAAATTCTTAAATCAAGAAGGATTTTTTAGACAAGTAAAAATTTTCTTGTTTTCATAAAAAAACAAGTCAAAATTAAGTGCGTTTTTGCTTAGAACAAGATAAATAATCTGCCAATGGGGTAAAAAAAAAGATTGTTTTAATAAGATTTTTTTTTTTATCTCATTGGCATATTATTTTGCTTGCTCTAAGCAAAAAAGACATTTTTTTTTACTTGTCTAGAAAATCCTTCTTGATTAAAATTTTTTTTAGATATTTTGGCTGGAAACAAAAAAATCTGAGTAAGAAAAGCATTTTTTTGCAGTGCAGAAGACAACACAAACTTGAATTTTGATAGTGCTAAGAACTTTCAAAATTATGTCATAAGAATTGTCAAAATTAAATTATAATAACTTAGAAGTAATAAGTAACAAATAAGTAATTACAAGCACTATGCAAACACTCTTATGTTTATTTCACGTCTTTTTCCATGTTCAAAATATTTTTTCATGTAATTAATTTTTAAATGACTGCTATTAGTTAACATGAACTAACATTAAAATGCTTAGCTGTTAACAAACAAAACATTGTAACATGTTTTTCTGTTACATAGTACAGCACGATCCATTCTACACAAGCTCACACTGACATGTTTCTGTTACATATCTGTAACATTTGAGAGTTGTTATGTCATAATGAGACAAGCTCGTGCCCCAGATCACCCACTGTTTCTGACATCTGCTTCTATTTGTCCCTCATTATAAGACGCAGGAGAGCAGTTGCATTTCTGTTTTTTTTTTCCTTCATTTTCTGATTGATGTGGTCTGATGCATGGTGTCCTCCAGATGGCCGAATCCTAAAATGCCATAAACTAAACCTGGCACAAATTTATCATGGTTGACAATAGTGAAGCACCAAGTTCCCAAAATCTAGACAAGTGATGAAAAGTTCCGTAGAATGTATGTGAGCATAGAAAGTTGCCCGAGATACTGATATAACACTGTTTTACAGTAGTTTACTCTAAAATGACATAAAACATCCCTTTACACTTTACAAAAGTTGTCACAGTATCTTTTGAACAAGGTACAATTTAAATACTAATATCTACATTTTAGGTATTAATATGTATCTTTACGTTGCTTATATGCACACTATAAATGATAAAAAGGTACAAAGGTGTTTTTAAAAGAACCTTCCCAGTGACAGCTTTTGTACCTTTTTTTCTGAGAATATAGATCTGGTACAGTTTTTTACCATATAGAAAAAAAACCAACAGGTTTTCACACAGTGGTCTGTTACCATTAAAGTAATGATCGTTTTTACAGTGTAACTGGATTTTAAAATGTGTAGTATTTTAATGTGTAATCTAATTATAAGTACTTACTGTTTTCAGTGTTGGGGAAAGTTACTTTTAAAAGTAATGCATTACAATATTGAGTTACTCCCTAAAAAAGTAACTAATTACGTTACTTAGTTACTTTTTATGAAAAGTAATGCGTTACTTTACTTTTACGTTACTTTTGCATTACTTTTTAAATCTGAACAGACTCGCTTGTTTGTCTTGATATAAAAAGTTTGATTTTTAGCAAATGAAAAAGCCCTTTCACACCAAAATGTGAAATGAACAAGCCTAAGGCGGAAGAAATAATGCATTCATGAACAACTCTCTTCAGCAATGAAAAAAATAAAGCACAAATGTTAGTTAATCTAAAGTAAGTTTTGCTTATTAGTATGGTGGAATTGGATCAACAAAGGTCAGCAGCAAAAACAGTGGTTAATAAAAAGGAAACAAAAAGTAACTGGTGTCACTTTTTTAAAGAAGTATCTCAGATATTTTCTTTACTTTGTTACTTTACTAGATACTTGAAAAAGTAATGTTATTACGTTACTTGCAATGCATTATTTTTGTACTCTAGATGCTAGAATGTAATCAGCATTGAAGAAGGAGCACCAAGGCGTTCCCATTAAAAAAATTGAGAAGAGAAGATGAATACAATCTCCAAACAATAATACAATTGTGGCTTTACCAGTTCATGTCAAAGGATAAATGCAATATGCAGTAACCGCTGTCATTCAAGACTGATGGATGTCTATTGTCAGTATGACTGTCTGCATTTATTGGGCTCTATAAGTGTGTGTGTGTGTGTGTGTGTGTGTGTGTGTGTGTTTGTGTGTGTGTGTTTAGATGACTGTTGAGCTGGTTCTCTCGCACACAGAAGCTCTTTGTTTGCTCTGGGAGTCTGGCAGCGTGGAGTCGCTCCTGCAGTGTTATTGGTGGAAGCGTGAACACCCACTGCTATTAGTGCTGTGTAAAAGCTCAGCTTGTGGACAAACTTAATTAAAGCTGTCTTGAATTAATAGAGTGTCCGCAAGCGTGCACATGCTCAATTTCAGCACGTTTGACTTTAAGTAGTGGAGGGCTAGTTTGCATAGCACAGAGAGCCCCCTTGATCCCCGCTTGGCCTACGTGCGCTACGTGTGCCGCTGGCGCTCAGGACCGATCGTGGCTTGCTGATTTGATTTTGTGTATTTCTGTTTCTCTCGCCCCCCTCAAGGTGCATAATGAGTTCATCTTGCCCTCCGAGAAGGAAGGCTTCATTCACCGCATCGGTGACATCATTAAGCGAGCGGAGTCCATGATGAGGAAGGACTCGCAGGGTCTTCATGAGAGTTACGGAGTCGCCCGGCCCTCCTACATAAATGCTGTCAACTCACTCTCTGCTTCTCAGGTGAAGAAACCGTCCAGTTCACTCACTTTCGTTATCCACTGCATTTTTTTCTATTATTTATAATAATTTTTCATAATAATCATAATTATTATAATTTAATAATATAATTAAATGCAATTTACACTACCAGAACCATTTTGAAAGAAGTCTCTCCCGCTCATTTATTTAATCAAAAATACAGTAAAAATTGTTAAAATGTCAAATATTATTACAATTTCAAATATCCACTTTTTATGTCAATATCTGTTCAAATGGAATTTATTTTCGTGCTCAAAGCTGGATTTTCAGCATCATTACTGCAGTCTTCAGTGTCACATGATGCTTTCATTCTAATATTCTGATTTGCTGCTCAAGAAACATTTCTGATTTTTATGTTGAAAAGTTGTGCTGGCCAATATCACATCAGATTATTTTGCTTGTTTCAAGCAAAAACACACTTTATTTTTACTTGTTTTTTCTGAAAACAAAAAAATTATTTTTACTCGTCTAGAAAATCCTTCTTGATTTAAGAATTTTTAGATATTTTGACTGGAAACAAGACAAAAAAATCAAAGTAAGAAAAGCATTTTTTGCAGTATATAGGTAGTGTATATATGACAATTAATCAATCAAATAATCATTTAAATATATAATTTGTATAATACAGACTTAGTAAAAATGCATTTATTTTATACTAAGTATAGTTCAAGGGTATTAACATATTTACTCATATATCATTTCTTAATATTTAAGCCTAAAATATGTTTTAATGTCACTATTGATGAGGATGGTGTGAGCTTTAAATAATATCGGTCTTTAAATGCTAAATATTTCAAGTGTACCTAAAGTATACTTGCAACTTTATCACAATCAAATATGCTTAAGTATATCTTTAGTTGGACTTCTGCAGAATTAAAGTGCATTAAGTACAAAAATAGTTGTTCCAGTTTAGCAGATTTTGAATATACCAGTTTTATATACT
This sequence comes from Garra rufa, assembly GCF_049309525.1. NCBI lineage: Eukaryota > Metazoa > Chordata > Actinopteri > Cypriniformes > Cyprinidae > Garra > Garra rufa. The sequence goes on from NC_133382.1 coordinate 621,894, forward strand.
CAAAGTACAATTGCAGGGTATTTTTATTAAGTACATAATATGTAAAGGTATTTGTAGTATGCTTATACATATATTTTAAATACATTTTAGTATATTTATGTTTCACTAGGGAAGTATGATAATTATTATAAGTACTTTTCCCATAAAATCCATCATTTCTTCTGTAAACATGCTATCAGTTCCCGCTTTGATTACAGAGACAGTAATTGCAGATGATTTATTGAGAGCTGTGTGCGTTATTGTGGTTGTAGATGAATGATTCTAGCTGAAGGTGAGGGTGTGTGCTCTGATCAAGAGTTTACTCAACCAGTATCTACAGTTCTTTGTTGTTGTTGTGTTTGTTTGAAAATCATGGGTTTCGGGTTCAGCTCGTGATCTTGAGGCGTGTTCTGTACCACCGTGTCCTGTTCTGGGCACCACAAAAGAGGACAGGAAACAATGAGCAGCTGCTTTAGATCTGTGTGCACCTTGTGCTTTTCACTGTCCTCACATTTACTCTGCTATTTACCGTGTAAATGATCCTCTAAGAGAACCTGCGTAATCACTCATCTTTTCTCCAAAACCACCTCATTAGAAAAAATTAAGTTGTCAGTAATGTTACTTTGACATGACAATGAAGATTTTTTTCTTTGTAAATTGTTATCATTTATAATATATCAGTTATAAATCTATATCTCTTTTTAAAACAAAAACTATATATATATATATATATATATATATATATATACACACACAAAATTGTTATACACAGTATATATGTACAATTTTTTGCGCTATTCTCACTTTTCTTCATAAATTGTTATTGTTTATAATATATATTGGATATCAGTTATACACACACACAAACAGTATATATGTCAAATTTTTTACCTATGTTCTCATTTTTCTTCATAAAATCTTAACATTTATAATATATCGGATATTGGTTCTATACATACACACAAACAGTATATATGTCAAAGTTTTACCAGCACTCTCACTTTTCTTCATACATTGTTAATGTTTACAATATATCGGATATCGGTTCTTTACACACACAAACACATAACCAGTATATATGTCAAATTTTTACCGATATTCTCATTTTTCTTCATAAATTGTTACCGTTTACAATATATCAGATATCGGTTCTATATACATTCACACACACACACACACACACACACACACACACACACACACAAACAGCACACAGTATACGTCAAATTTTTACCGATATTCTTACTTTTTTCATAAATTCTTAACATTTATAATAAATCGGATATCGGTTCTATACACACACACACAGACACACACACACACACACACACACACACACACACACACACACACACACACACACACACACACAAACAGTATATATGTCAAAGTTTTACCAATATTTTCACTTTTCTTTATAAATTCTTAACATTTATAATATATTGGATATCAGTTTTATACACACACACACAAACATGATATTTGTCAAAGTTTTACCGATATTTTATATATATATATATATATATACACACACACACACACACACACACACACACACACACACACACACACACACACACACACACACACAGTACAGACCAAAAGTTTGGACACACAAGTTTGGACACACCTGAATGAGAAGTTGTGTCCAAACTTTTGGTCTGTGCTGTATATATATATTATTCATAAATTGTTAACATTTATAATATAACAGATATCGGTTCTATACACACACACACACACACACACACACACACACACAAGTTCTATATACACACACAAACAGTATATATGTACAACTTTTTACAGATATTCTCATTTTTCTTCATAAATTGTTATAGTTTTTAACATATCGTATATTGGTTCTATACACACATGCAAACAGTATATATGTCACATTTTTTACCTATATTCTCACTTTTCTTTATACATTATATTGCTATCAGTTCTATATATTATAACCGATAATAATAATCCATTCTGTTATCAGACACATACAAATAATCTTTATCATAGCTGTCATGAAAATGCAATATCGGCCACATTTTTGCACACCAGAAGCTCTATCATCTAGCTGACACTTTATGAATTTGCTTAATAAAATAGAACAACATTTTGACCTTTTTTTGTAAAAAGTGGTATATAAATATTGGTGACTTGACCTTAGCTAGTCACAGTTTAATAACAGCACTTGTGGTTGTGCTAAATATATCGTATTACTCAAGGGTTTAGTGTAGTTATACTGCTATCTGCCATATATGTGAGATACAGTAACGTGAACACAGTGGTATTTTTAGCAGCTCTCTGCATTAAAATCCTCACATCGTGTCCAAATCCTGCAGAACAAAACTCCGTCTCTGTTTACTCCAGCCGCCAGTCAACTGATCTAGAGATATGTCTTAATTAGTGCAGAGAAGCAGAACAATGGCTGTTTTATTTGGGTTTGGATCTCTGCAACACTCATGCGTGGTGCTCTGTGGTTGCGTAAGCTCCTCTCCAGAGCCGCCGCTGGACGCAGACCAGCTCCTGATTACAAGCAGCCCGCATCCCAGACCTCCTCCCTGCAGGAGTCTTCAGCATCATTAGCCGCGTCTCTAGAGTCTCCTGCGTCCTTCACTCAACACGCTCAAACACTGAGGAGATGACAGAATGTAACCCGCGTGCCCAAACCACAGGCCTGTTTCCCAATAAGCAGCGCAGCTGTGGAGTGTCTGCAGAAGAAGTGTCGTTTATGTGCGCATGAGCTGCTTCGTCCACAGAGAGCGCTTGTCATGTTAATTATGTGCGGAATGACTGTTCCTGTGCGTGTGACTGAAGTGAAGTTGCTGTGAGCGTCAACCGCTCTTAACCTTCATTAAACATAAGCTCTCTGTCATTAAAGAATATTAGACCGATAAATAAAGCGCAGTCTGATGTCAGTACTGTTACTCTCCATTAGCCTCTGCTGCCTTCAAAACATTCGCTTCTCAATATCGAGTGTTTAAATAAATTTAAGTAGCTTTTCTTTTATGCCAAAAATCATTAGGATATTAAGTAAAGGTCATGTTCCAAGAAAGATATTTTGTAAACTTACTGTAAAACTGAATTTTTGATTAGTAATATGCTGAGAACTTCATTTGGACAACTTTAAAGGCGATTTTCTCCGTATTTAGATTTTTATTGCACCCTCAGATTCCAGATTTTAAATAGTTGTATCTCAACCAAATATTTCCCTATCCTAACAACCTACACATCAATCGAAAGCTTCTTTATTCATACTTATGATGTATAAATAAAAAAATCTAAAAGTTGACCTGTATGACTGGTTTTGTGGTCCAGGGTCACATATGATTAAACCATTTATAATGTATATTGGATATCAGTTATACACACACACAAACAGTATATATGTCAAATGTTTACCTATGTTCTCATTTTTCTTCATAAAATCTTAACATTTATAATATATCAGATATCGGTTCTATATGCACACACACACAAACAGTATATATGTCAAGGTTTTACCAGTACTCCCACTTTCCTTCATACATTGTTAATGTTTACAATATATCGGATATCGGTTCTTTACACACACAAACACATAACCAGTATATATGTCAAATTTTTACCGATATTCTCATTTTTCTTCATAAATTGTTAATGTTTATAAACCATACATCAATCGAAAGCTTACTTATTCATACATATGATGTATAAATTTAAAAAAAAAATCTAAAAGTTGACCTGTATGACTGGTTTTGTGGCCCAGGGTCACATATGATTAAACCGAAACCATTGGTTTTATTTTTTATTTTTTGGTTCTAAAATATGGATCAGAAATACAGAAAAAACTGCAAAATTGTGAAATATTATTGCAATGTAAAATAGCCATTTTCTATGTGAATACATTGTAAAATGTAATTTATTTCTGTGGTCAGCTACATTTTCAGCATCATTACTCCAGTTTTCAGTGTCACATGATCCTTCAGAAATAACTTTAATACGCTGATTTGCTGCTCAGGAAACATTTACTATTATTATCAATGTTGAAAACACTGCTGGCCACGTTTTTTTATTTTTCACGATTCACAGATTAATAGAAAGAATGAAGATGAATTTGAAATAGAATGTGAGCATTTAGTCAGCATTTTAGTATGATTTCTGATGAATCACGTGACACTGAAGAGAGCAATGATGCTGAAAATCCAGTTTCGATCACGGAAATAAATTCATAAATGAACAGATATTCACACAGAAAACGGTTGTTTTAAATGCTAATAATATTACAAATTTTTACTGCATTTTTGATTAAGCAACTACAGCTTTGGTGAGCAAGAGAGAGCCTTCTTTCAAAAGCATGTAAATGAAGCAGGACTTGAAAGCACATTCATAATAAATGACAAACTGTTTTTCCTTTCAGCCAAACCTACACAGTCTGGCTCGAGCTCATTCCTCTTCCTCTCTACCAGGTAAGCGTGCAGAAACCTTGCCATTGAGTATGAGTGATGTCAAAGTGAAGCAGCACTAGGCTCACACGTATACATGTGGGTTTCTCAGCAGAGTTTGGTCTGAGCGCCGGGGCGAGAGCTTCTCCTCCGGGAGCCGCTGGAGACATTACCTCATCCACACGTCCTCTCTTACGCTCACAGTCTTTCCATAATGCCCCAGGTGAGTGAGCACTTCTCTCCGCTTGATTCCTGTGAGTGGGAGCGAGCGCTGGCCGCTCTGTAAATGTCATCGGCTGCAGCCGGCGCCTTCTGCTTATAGAGAGACTCAAAGGTGCAGTCTGTGTTCGCCCGGCTCTGGGGACACACCAGTAATTGCTTTAGCTGAAGGCAGCTTGTTTGTGGGCTGAGAATGCTGTCAGAATAATGAAAGTTACGTTAGCCGTGACAGCATTTCAAACATGAACACACGTCACTTTGACAGATAAACAATAATTCAGTTACTCCACAGTTACTTAAAACAGTCAGATAAAAATAAAGAGTTTATTTGCGTTGATAGCATCTTTTCTTCCACAAAGAAGCTTTCAGTAGTCACTTTTTCTTAGAGTGAAGATTTTTTTAAATAACTCACTATCAAAAGAAATGGAAAGGATCTTCTTGGAAACATAGATGCCAATAAACAACCTTTATTGTTAAGATATTACACTGCAAAAATTATTTTCTTACTTACATTTTTTGTCTTGTTTCCAGCCAAAATATCTAAAAGTTCTTAAATCAAGAAGGATTTTTGAGTAAAACAAGTTAAAATTAAGTGCATTTTAGCTTGAAACAAGCTAAATAATCTGCCAATGAGGTAAAAGAAATAATCTTGTTTTCTGATTGGCAGATTATTTTGCTTGTTTTAAGCAACAACTCACTTAATTTTGACTTGTTTTTTTCTGAAAACAAGAAAATAATTTTTACTTGTCTAGAAAATCCTTTTTGATTTAAGAATTTTTTGATATTTTGGCTGGAAACAGGACAAAAAATCTAAGAAGAATTTTTTTTTGCAGTGTATAAATAGAGAAATGTTTTTACGTTTTAAAATGTCCCTGTGAAAATGGAGATGGAGAGAGATTTGAGAAGATGAATTATATTTAAAATATATATATTTCAAACTAAGTATAGTTAAAACCTACTAACATATTTACTGACATATCGTTTGAGACTTACTAAAATAAAAATTGTAATTAAACTGTATTTGAAATACTACTTGAGCATAATGCACATTTCTTAATTTTAAGCCGAAAATTTGTTTTAATTTCACTTTTGATGAGGATTGCATGATCTTTGAATAATATTTCAAGTGCACCTGCAATAGTTCCATTTTAGCACAATTAAAGTGCATTAAGCACAAAATTAGTTTACTAAACTTTAAGTATATCAGTTTAGTATACCAAAAGTACATAAGAATCTAAATTTATTTTTAGTATACTTAGGATGAAGTAAATGTATCTTAAGTACATTTTAGTATATTTATTTTTCACTAGGGAACTCATTTGATATTATTTAATAAATCACGTGACAGCCCATTGGTTATCGACGGAAGCTTATTTTTGCTATGCAGTAAACAACAAAAAAGATAATTGTTGCTTTATTCGAGTTTATATGTCATAATTCTGACTTTTTTGCACAATTCGGAAAAAAACAAGATGTAAACTTAAGTTTCTGTGAGGAAACGTATGAATGGTGATATTAAATCCCAATTGTAAGTTCAGAATTTTGCCAGCTTGTTTGTGGAAAACTCAAAATAAAAAAGATATTAAATATGGCTTTTGACTTAGAATTTTGACTTGTTTTCCTCACTTTTGCAAGTTTATATCTCGCAATTCTGTCCATTCTGACTAGGTTGCAAATACCTTTTTCTTTTTTTATTCTGTGGCAGAAACAAGCTTCTATAATTATCTTTTTCATATTTTGAAAGCAAAAAAAAAAAAAAAGCCAAAATTGTACCACTTAGTAAGAATAGACAAAGACTAAACAAACTCTTGCTGTGAAATCAGCGTTACGTAACGAAAAGCTAAATGTTACACTATTGGACTGAACAATGACATGCAGTGCTTTCACATTTTGACTTTTTAAATTAAATCAGAATGTTGTTGTGATCAAATTAGCATATTGAACTTTTTGAGGATCATACTGGAGTTTTACCAAAGTTAGGGCCTGTTCACATTTAGAATGATAACTATAACCTCAAGTCACCTTTATTTATACAGCGCTTTTAACAATACGGATTGTATCAAAGCAGCTTTACAGTATTAAATAGGAAAAAGCATCAATAGTGCAAAAGGACAATAGTAAACACTCCATTGTCAGTGTTTAAAACTATATTAGCAGTGGATAATATCATTCTGTTTATCATAAGGTCAATGCAGTTTTGTCATCTGTCTCTTTAAATGCTCGAGCTCTTTAAAATCAGAGAGATTCTAATGGGCTGTCAATGTTTTTGTTGTTCATTAGGCTGAAAAAAATTGTTCTGGAAATGATTCTTTGTTGTTGTTGTTATAGTTGTGGTATGATTTATTCTCAAAGAACTCGAACGATTTTCAAACTCGTCATTTTTATTACTGGACATGGTAATATTGGCTATATCAAGACAAAATCTAAATATAGAATTGGAATTATGTTTACTTTCATGTTAACATGTTTCTAACCTAATTAACATGTGGTTAACATGCTTGTATCATGATTAGCATGTTTTTAACATGTTTCTAGTTTCTAGAAATATAGCACATAGAAGGGCAGTTTGATTGAGTCTCAAGGGATTGTGGGAGTTTGAACAGTCTTGGCTCATTTGAACATTCCCTCAATGTAAGTCTATGGGATTTTTCCCAGTTTTAGGAAAACCGTAAGTCGGATCAGTTAGAAAAGATGCAGCAGCTGGAGTCAGATCAGTCTGAAGATCTGGCCTGAGTTTGGAGTTTGTAGAGTTAAAGCTCGAGGAGGAAGAATAACTGTAAGTTTAAATAGCTTTCAGTACTTTCAGACTTTCTCAATCACTTCTAGATTCTGTGAAAAAAGACAGAGTGTAAAGTTAAGAACCCAGTGGATCAGAGTAAGAAATAAAGGCTTGTGTAGCTCATCTTGAGTTGTTGTGTTCTCCTCGATGGAGGATCAGGGGTAAATTAAAGCTCCTGCCAGACCCCCAGCGTTGTCTCTCTCCGCTGCTCTTCTGTCTCATCTACAGAACATTTTGTTCTGCTGCCTTCTGGCTCCATGCCTCCGTCATACATCTCTCGCTCACTTAGTGGAAAAGAATCCTCAGATAGACCCGAGAGCCACTGTTCTGATGTCTGCGGTAGTTATGTTCAGCCTCCGCTACAATGCAGCTTTAGGAGCCAGTGCTGCGCAGCTGGGTTTTATTTTCCTTAATGTCAGGCTCTCTGGCTTCACCCACGCTCAGATTCAGAGCCGATCGTTGGTTGACGTAATGGACCGTCAGATACGGTGTTGGACAACACTCTGTGCATCACTATGGAGATCTAACCGTGTGAAAGCGCTATTGTACAGGCATTGACAGACGCACAATGAGAGCCGATGGGTCGAGCCGCAGGTGTGTGAGATAGAGCTAAAGCAGAGACGGGAGGAACCTGTTACGCTCATTTATCAGAGCCTGTGTTCACACGCGTGTCGCAATCATTGTGAATGTGAGTGTGAGCTGCAACAGTAGGTTTTGTTGACTTTTCATCCAAACTAGGTCAGATCTTAACAGCATTCATCAACAGTTCATCAGTTAGTAGGCATCCCTAATACTAAACCACATATGTGACCCTGAACCACAAAACCAGTCATAAGAGTCGATTTTCTGAAATTGAGATTCAATCTGAGTGTGCAAGTCTAAATATTGAGAAAATCACCTTTAATGTTGTCCAAATGAAGTTCTTAGCAAATGCATATCACTAATCAAACATTAGGTTTACACATATACCTGTGCTACTTAAGACTTTTAAGGTTTTGTGCTCCAGCGTCACATTTTTGTGCTGCAGAAATAATGCAATGAATGGACAATGTTAAAGCTATTTAGACTAAATAAATTTGAAATGAAAAACTAAAAAAGATCAAATCATTCACTTTAAATTCTACTAGTGCCTTTATCAAAACATTATATTGTACAGCATGAAAAATATCTAAGTAATTTAGAAAATGTTAATTTAGGTGATTTAACACAATGGTGTTAAATAATAACAAGTGTTTAAAAAATTGACTTTTAATTGTAAAAATTAGGAAAAGGAGGATTAATAATTAAATATATATATATATCAGTTTAAAACAAATGTAGCACCAATATATTTTACATTTGCATGTATTCATTTAGCAAACACAATATATTTAAAATGTAAAATGTTACATTTCTTACTTCAAATTTTATATTTGCAATTGTAACTTTTTTGTAATTCAAAAAGCAAACAAACAAACCAACAAAAACCTAATGATAAGCCACACAGCAGTGCTATTTTTGTATCAGTGAGATACTGTTATAGTTTTTCATTATTTTAGTTTTATTTTTTTTTATAGTTTAACATTAACATTTAAAATGTTGACCCTGGACCAGAAAGTCTTAAGTAGCACAGATATATTTGTAGCAATATCTAACAATACATCAAATGGGTCACAATCATTAGGATATTAAGCAAAGATCATGTTCCATGAAGATATTTGTTACATTTCCTACCGTAAAGATATCAAAACTTAATTGTTGAGTAATATGCATGGCTAAGAACTTCATTTGGACAACTTTAAAGGCGATTTTCTCAATATTTAGATTTTTTTTTTATTAAATAGTTGTATCTCAACCAAATATTGTCCCATCCTAACAAACCATACATCAACAGGCAGCAGATGATGTGTAAATCTCAATTTAAAAAAAAATGAACCTTTATGACTGGTTTTGTGATTTCTGATGTTGTTGTGTTTTTGTCTATTTTTGTTAGTTAATAGTTAGCTTTTTGTTTTTGTTTGTTAAATTGTATAACTTGTATGAATTTATATGTCCGTTTTAATTTGAGTTGATGATGTTATTTTTGTTCGTATAATATCTCCACCACACAGCAGCAACAGCAGCTTGATTTTCAAAATCTCACTCTAATCCAGTCTAATGTCTCCTGTTCTTCATCATTTCCCAGGTTCTCCTCGTCCTCATCACATCCCGCCAGCGTCAGTCTATCCTCCTGATCCCAGGATGCCTCATTCCAAACTACCTCAGGTGCAGCAGTACGTCCCCTCATACGTGAACACGGGCACACACTTCCCCTTCCCGTACCCGCCTCACCCGTCCTCCCCCAAACCCGCCCACACACCCCTGTCCCGCATCCACAGCCACCCCACCTACTCCCACTCCACCCCTTCATCTGTTCCGGGCTCCCCGAGTCCCCTCAGCTCGGACGTCTCCAGTCCCGGTTCGGACATGAACCTGCTGTCCCCCGCTCCGGCCATGTGGCCTCCTCACACACAGCCGCTGTTCTCTCTGGCCAATGTTCTGTCTATGGCCATGAGCATGGCTCAGTCCTTCATGCCCGCGCCCACTCTGGTTCAGGCCATGCCGGGGTACCAGACCGCTTATCCTCCCATGTACGCGCCTCAGTATCCCGCACCTGTCCCGCCGGAGGCGGCGTATAACCCCGGGATGGCCGAGTATTACCAGAGCGTGGATTCCCAGTTTCGGGAGACGCTCATGTCTCCTCCTTCCAGAGCGACTCCAACATCTGCTTCCAGCAGCAGCGTCTCCTCATCCGGCCAACACACGCCATCTGCGCTTTCTCAAGAGGGAATGCTGTCCTCCAAGGAATATCCTCACGGATACAGACCGGCTTTCCCCAGACACCTACTAGAGCAGCGGAGCAGCCCCGGCTCTTCATCGGGACAGTCGTCTTCCTCACGAGCGAGTCCTGATATCAGAGTAAGCTTCACTTTGTGCCCATCGTTGGTTTTAATTTTAGGGCTGCGTGATTCTTGGAAATAAAACCAATTAGGGATGCACCGAATGTTTGGCAACGAAAATTATTTGGTCAAAAATAGCAAAAAAAGCAAAAACTAGGACTGAGCTCTTCGTGTGGGTTTACCACTAAATAAAAGACAACATTCAGAAATGTTAGTATTGTCATTTTACTGTGGTTCTGTGTAATAAAATAAAAAAGTTAGAGAAAAATAATGCTAACAATCATTCAACAGCTCTATTAATACATTTATTCTAATATTCTCCTTTGCTCAGCAAGGCTGCATTTATTTGTGCATTAAAACACATGCCTGATTCAAGAAGGGGCTCTTAAAAATGGCCAAAGAATATCATTTTGTTATTTAACTTATTAATTTTAATTTAAATTGTGGTTTGTTGGTAGGCTATAATGTCTACTAGAATGTTACAAATGTTTAGTGTAAAAATAAATATTTTTAAATTGTTGTTTTGTAATTGATTTTTGTCTTTGAAAAGCAAGACGAAACTCTAAAAAGCAAATATTGGCTATTTAATTTATGCAATGATGAAAAAAAAAAAGAGAAAAACACGAAAAAATGTGTCCGGTAATCCGCCTTCGGCTTTCGACCCAGTGTTTATTTTTAGTCAGCTTCGGCCAAGACTTTTCATTTCGGTGCATCCCTAAAACCAATGTAAATTGGCAAAGAGTGAATTGGTTAAACAGATATAGGTGTGTTTCTAAGTGAAGCGCAACACTGTGTTCTTTTGCACGTGAGCAGCTCGTGATCTAGTTTTCAGCTGTTCGGAGGGGTTTGGTTTGGTTTGCAATAAATGCTTCTCCAGACTCCGCAACTCTGCATCTGTTCTGCGTTTGGGTCAATTTAATGTGCATTTGGGAACGCTGCATGTGTCAATCATCTCCTAAACATGTAATGAGCAGAGCTTCTAAACCAGCTTTTGTCAACAAGAGAGAAGCTACAAGTGCTCCCTGTGGTTTTCTGCCTAAAATAAAAGATTGATGGTTTACAATTTGAAATTGAAGATTTATTAAGAATTATTCTGAATGAAATGAATTGTTATAATTATTGCATGGTCATATTTATATATTCGGTTACTTTATATACTTTTTCTGGCCACATCGTGCAGCCCTATAAACAAGCTGAGCAAACTTTGATTTTTTTTCTTCACATTTTAAATCACGTCGGAAAAATCGCAATTAAATATTTACCTCCAAATCATGCAGCCTTATTTCCTTCCCAAAAACAGTCTGAGCAATCACTGCTACCAAAGTAACTTTAAAGTTTCAAGGATAGGCATGTTGTATGGCGTGAAAAAAAATAAGCAATCCACATTTCAGGAAAATGCATATTATATTTTGAATGGCAATACTTTGTAAAAGTATAAAAAATTAGTAAAACAATAATAATATTTATATTAAATATTAATAAACATGACCCAAGACCACAAAAAAGTCTAAATATTGAGAAAATTGCCTTTAAAGTTACGTTTTGATATATTTACGGTAGGAAATTTACAAAATATCTTCATGGAACACAATCTTTACTTAATATCCTAATGATTTTGGCATAAAAGAAAAAATATGATGTATTTTTGGCTTTTGCTACAAATATAAGACTGGTTTTGTGCTCCAGGGTCATGAATAATAAGCATTTATCTTTTTTCTTTGTTTTTTCTTAAACAATGCATTTATGATATTTAATTTAAATTTAATTGAAATGTTATTTTTTATTTAATCATAAAAAATAATTAAATATTTTTAATATCCTAGTTTCCTAAAATATTTATTTATAAATAATCACTTTATATTTTATAAAGTTATTACTCCATCATTTCCAGCAAACTGTGATATATGTGACCCTGGAGCACAAAACCAGGCTTAAGTAGCACGGGTATATTAGTATCAGTAGCCAAAAATACATTGCTTTTTTTTTTTTTTTTAGGATATTAAGATCATGTTCCATGAAGATATTTAGTAAATTACCTACAGTAAATATATCAAAACTCAGTTTTGATTAGTAATATGCATTGCTAAGAACATTTAAACAACTATAAGGTGATTTTCTCAATATTTCGATTTTTTTGCACCCTCAGATTTTAGATTGTCAAATAGTTGTATCTCAGCCAAATATTGTCCTATCCTAACAAACCATACACCAATAGAAAGCAGATGGTGTGTCATCTTTTGTGGACCAGGGTCACATATAATGCATTTTTTATTAAATATAGAATCACAAAAGTGTGTGTACATGATAAATGATTCCCAGCCGTCATGGAACCAGTGATGCGCCCAGACCTAAATCATGATATGATACTGGTGACATGGAATAAATGTTTAGCCTTGCAGTGTTCTGTGTTTGTTTCCATTGCATTGGCAGTTGTTCTGAATGTGTTTTATGTGCCTGAATGTCAACGGCTGACACTGAATGTGCTCATCCTCGGTTATGAAAACCAGATGTGGAAGTATGGTTGAATTAAACGCTCTTGTGTTCTCTCTAAGCTGTCGTCATCCAGTCCTCGATCATCGTCCCCCCTGGCCGCGCTAGAGACTACCAGAGCGTCACGGTGCCAAGAAAACTCCTCAGCATCTGGTAAGATATTGACCCCAAAACACAGAGACACATTTACACGCGCTTATGCAACCTACACTTACGCACTACCTGCCTCTCGTCTTACATAATCTGCTTTTATAATGGAGCGCCACTAAAGCTTTGCGGACACCTATTAAACATTCTGTGGAGGTCTTGCACAACCAAACACTTCTTGTTCCATGCTACACAGATTTTATGTGTCCCTGAAAGCGGAGCAATGCTGGCTGTGTTCAGAGTGGAATAGTAAAAGATGTATAGCGTATAACTAGGGATGTGAGGAGATCTCGCCAGATCCAGTGTGTCTCGCAGTGTTTACATTAGAGCTGCTCAATTAATCGTTAAAATATGGAAATCTGCATGTAAACACCCATTCAATCTTATTCCTGAATGACATCGGTTCACATGGCGCTGCTCACGCTCCACTGACGCTTACATGTGAAACAGTCTTTTCAAGCACATTATGATATTATTTCTGTGTTAGATACATTTAAATAACAGAAGTACTGGGATAAAAGTTTATAGTTCAGTATAAACACTTATTGTCTTCAGTAGCGATCAAAACTAAAGTATCTTAACACTTGTAATATATTGTAACGCTTATTCTCTTCTGCCAGGAGCTGGCAAACCGCACATTTAAAAAAGTATTTATCATTGAATCATTCATTCAGGAGATTCCAGTAGTGAAAATAAGTCTTTATTAATTGAGACACTGACTCCATCATTTTTTAAAAATTTGGTTTGAATTTATTTTTAAAAGATGTTTAAATTACGTTATTTTGTTTAGATTTCTAGTCTTTTTTTCTTCAGAATCATGAGAGAATCGTGGTCTCCAATTTACTTTAAAAAACTGCTTTTCAATTTATCCAGAATCATGCAGCTTTAGTTTACACATTTATTACAGCATATAATTCATTAAAATAGAAGTTTAATTTAATAAAATACAATTTTATATTAAAATGCACATGCATTTTGTGTTTTTTAATTGAATAAAATACTATTTTTCTCTACACTGCAAAAATTAAGATGCATTTACTAGATGACATAAGATTTTTAGTCTTGTTTCCAGAGGGAAAAACTAAACTAAGTGCATTTTGCTTAAAACTAGTCAAATGATCTGCCAGTGGGGTTAGTAAAATACTCTTGTAATGAATGAATATTTTACTTACCCCACTGGCAGATATTTTTTCTTGTTTCGTGCATTTCGTCAAGTGCATTTTGCATAAAACAAGACTAAATATCTTACATCATTTTGCTTATCTAGTAAATGCATCTTAATTTCAGAAATTGCAGATATTTTGACTAGAAACAAAACTACTATGTGAGATAAGCCATTTTTTTCAGTGTATATATTTGTCTCACCCCTAGTGTACACTAAATACTGCCTGCTGTCTGTGTACAAACACATTCAAGAGTATTATGATGCTTGATGTCAATTGTTTCATTTTCAGATTTACATGAATGTTCACTCTTCACCTTTTCTGTGTCTCAGAGCCAAAGTCTACAGTAACTGTGGGCCGTTTTCAAGTTTCCCCCAGTAAAGAGATTCCTGAAAACACACCTGCTCAAACTCCACCTGCCATCCCTCCGGATAATCACATCAAAACACTGGATCAGAATCCAGCGGAAAACCGACAAAACCTCTCGGTTCTTCCTTCCCGTGAGGATTTATTGAGTTCTGCTGATCGGCCCGAGACACAGAACGATCAGGAAGAAGACCGACAGGGACAGATCGATGAGCAGGATGTTGATGATGATGATGATGAAGAAGAAGAGACCCCCGTGGAAAAAAAGTACCGGAGGAAGAAGGGACGCAGAGCGGATTGCGGGCCGACTCTCATGGGGACATCGGTGGACAGTGGGTTTTCTGTGGACGTGGAGGGAAGGGTGCGGGAAGGAAACACAAGCAGCCCTCCGTTCGCCACTCCGCTGCATAACCTCTGGATGACCTACACACGCAGCTCCTCCTACCTGAGCAGCGACGAATCAGAGAGCGAGGATGAGGAGATGTGGGGGGAGCTACAGGAGCTGAGAGAGAAGTAAGACACCTCCAGAGCTCTTCTGCACTCCATTAGCATCAGTAGTTCAATAAACAAACCTTAAGATCTATAGAACATTAAACTCCACACTAAACTCTCACTCAGAAAAAAAAGGTCCAAAGACTAGGAGCTAAGGGTCCCCTTTTAAAAAATACTAATGTGAACCATTTAGGTATTACAATACACTATTGGTACTAATGTGTACACTGTAAAAAACAATTTGTTGAGTCAACTTAAAATAATTAGTTGCCTTATAATTTTAAGTTCAGTCAACACAAATAAGTTTAGTCAACTTGAAATGTTAAGTTGTACTAAGTGACAACTTAAATATTTGAGTTGATTCAACTTAAAATTTTTAGGCAGAACTGTAAAAAAGTTATTGAGTAAACTTAAAATAATTAGTTGCCTTATAATTTAAGTTCAGTCAACTCAAATGAGTTTAGTCAACTTAAAATGTTAAGTCGTACTTAGACATTCGAGTTGACTTAACAAACAATTAGGTTTGTTAAACTTGAAAGTGGTATTTGTTACCCGGCTGCCTTAGATATTTGAGTTCAATTAAAAAAAAGAAGTTGTCTCTTAGTAAAACTTAACATTTCAAGTTGACTAAACTTTTTTTTAGCTGTCTAAACTTACAATTTTAAGGCAGCTTGGTAACAAATTAATTTAACTTGACTCAACAAATTGTTTTTTTAAAGTGTACCTTTAGGGTGGTAACATGCAGCTTTAGTGCTTAATAAGGTATGGAAGTATATTATTTGACAACTTTTGTACTTGTTTTCTGAGAGTGTGAGAAAAAGATGGTTCTTTTTGAAACTTTTCATTAAAAGATTCCTCAAGGAACCAAAAATGGTTGTTCCACAATCTTGAAAATAAAGGTCTTTGTTGGCATTGATGGTTGCATGAAGGACCTTGAATCTTTCCATTGCACTATTTTTTTTTAATTAAAAGTAAGATTTTTTATTTGTTTAGTAAGTATTTTAATGCATTAATTATGTGTTTTATTGCACCTTATAATGCATTTTATGATCTCAAGGAATCTAGAAATATAATACATTTTGATTACAGTTATTTATAAAAAGATATAATGCTTTGCAACATCATTTATGAAGACCTTTATAATGCTTGATGTTGCCAATGGTTCTTTTAAAGACCTGTTCAGTTAAAGGTTATTTGATGAACATCGCTCTAGAAGCTGTATTTTTAAGAGTGTGAAAAGTGTTAAACTCTTAAAAGTTTTAAGAGTGCGAGTAAGAAAGTGCACTGTATTTTATTGTATTTCTCACCAAATCAGGGTTGCCAAGTCTGTGGTTTTCCTGCAGGCACCTGCTGAGGGTTAATGGTTTGACCGTCATTTTGCATATAAAAGATGGTTGCATATAAAACCATCATTTTATATGTAACCAGTGATAAAGTTTTTTCGAGGGAGAAGCACCTTTATGAAAACAACTGTGTTTATGATTACAACTATATAGCTGAAATTAAGTATAATGCATAGGAAAACTCCATGGACCACAAAACCAATCATAAGGGTAAAATTGAGATTTATACATCATCTGAAAGCTGAATAAATAAGTTGTATAAAATGCATGGTTTGTTGGGATAGGACAATATTTGGCTGAGAAACAATTATTTGAAAATCTGGAATCTGAGGGTGCAGTATTGAGAAAATAGCCTTTAAAGTTGTCCAAAAGATGTTCTTAGCAATGCATATTACTAATCAAACATTTAATTTTGATGTATTTAGGGTATTTGGGAAATTCAAAAATATCTTCATGGAACATGATCTTAATATCCTAAGGATTTTTGGCATAATAAAAATGATAGCTGTGCTACTTAAGACTGGTTTTGTGTGTAGTTTTGGTCTATTTGTGATTTGTCATGGGTGTAGTTTAGTTTGTCAGATCTGGCAACCCTGCTCAACTCTGTTTGTTTGTTGTGTCTCTGTCAGGCATCTGTGTGAGGTTCAGTCTCTGCAGGCGCTGCAGAAGCAGGAGATCGAGGAGCTGTACTCCAGAATGGGGAAGGTTCCTCCTCCCTGTATCGTGTCTCCAGCCGCAATGCTCTCCAGTCGCCAGCGCCGGCTGTCTAAAGGAGGAAACTTCCCGTCGTCTCGCAGAAACAGCCTGCAGAGAGTCGACATTCTGCCTTTAACAGGTTAAACTGAGTTTTATGTTTCCAGATTTATGAACCATAATCAGCATATCTAGTGGACTTCCTAGCTGTCTGCCACCTACACAGGCAGCTTTTAGCCTTTTATTAGCAGTCAGTTTAATCACATCGCCTACCTTTTGGAGCAGCTTTTATGCCTATGATCCTTCAGATGTCGCCTTTATGTTCAGCACATTAACCCACTTCAGTACAGAGCCATAGACGTGGTTTCAGATGAGGCTGAATACACAATTTAATCATTAAATGCTGTGCTGTGATTGGTCCACAGGGATCATGAGGAAAAACTCCCTGAGCGGCGACAGTAGCAGCAGTTCCCAGGACAGTTCACGGCCCACGAAAGGAGTGACTTTCGCTGCTGATTTCACCAGAATGGTACGATTCTTCTGCTTTTACTAGGCATTACATTCAGCACCAGGTTTAACAGTGTTTTTGCTGTTGAAGCTTAAATCTGAGATATTAAATCAGACCTGTCTAAAAGGATCACTACAGTTCCAGAATAAAAAATTCCTGATAATTTACTCACTCGCACGTCATCCAAGATGTTCATGTCTTTCTTTCTTTAGTCGCAAAGAAATTACGTTTTTTTTAGGAAAACATTTCGGGATTTTTCTCCATATAGTGGATTTCAATGGTGCTCAACGGATTGAAGGTTAAAAAAGCAGCTTCAAAGATCTCTAAACGATCTCAGACGAAGAAGAAGGGTCTTATCTAGCGAAACGATTGCTTATTTTCTAAAAAAAGTACAATTTATCTACTTTTTAATCTCAAATACTTTATTTGACATAAAAAAGCCTCAAATCTCAAAGTTGACAGGTGCATGAACAAACTGTGTTAAATCAGATCAATGCATGAATCGGCTGTTGCATTCAGACGTTTCTCTCTTGTGTTTCCCCATCAGTAAGAATCCAGAGGCTGGTTGTTTGGGACTGTGTTCATCATCAGACTACCTCATCTGTTCATGACTGCTCTGACCGCACCAAAGCCTCCACAACAGACACAGACCCACAGCCTGAGCGTTGTAATATAATGTACAGTTTCCTAACAATGCGCTGCTCTCACGAGGCGTTTCTGAATTAAATCAGCTTGATTCTGTGAAGAGCCAATGGTTTGGCAGGACTCTGCTGTTTGTTTGATGATGCTGTGACGTTCTCTCCGAGTCTCTTTGCACTTTCTGAAAACCGCCTGGACCTGCTGAACATCTGAAATAACAGTCCGCAACTGGACGTCAGATGTCCTGCTGTTTCTGTTCTGCGCTGTACAAACTCCAGATCATCACCAACTCTGAAGACTTTCTTTTATAGTCCAAATGTGAATAAAAACAATGATGCACAGATTTTGGGTGGGTGGGATAAATATATTATTTTTGCATTGATTATGCCAGCTTTGAGATTTTCATCTGTCGAGGTGCAAACCTTAAAGTCTATGTATGTACATTTAAATATATATATATATTATTGTCTTTTATCAGTCTGACTCCATATGGAAATGTTAAAGGAATAGATCACCCAACAATGTGCTGAAAATGTGCTCATCCATGATTAGGATGAGGTTGTTTCTTCATCAGATTTGTAGAAATGTCTCACTCCATCACTGTCTCACCAATGAATCCTCTGGAGTGAATGGGTGCCGTCAGAATAAGACAATAATCCACACCACTCCAGTCCATCAGTTAACATCTTGAGACGAAAAAGATGAAACAAATGTATCAAGATGTTTCTATCAAGTCCATAATGTATAATAACGCTTCCTCCAGAAGAGTCTGATGGCCTGAGGGTGAATGAACTATTTCTTGAATGTATTAATTGCACCAAAGGTCAAAGCGAGTATTAGCCATAAAGTTGAAGACGGACGTAAACGCACACTGCACTTTGACATGAGGCTCAAAGCCCTCTGGGACAGTATATCTGTCATTAATAAATGATAGATTGCTGATGTTTACAGAGGGCAGTCAATAAAAGTGCATTTATTATCTCCATCGCAATATAACAGAATGTTCTGCTTTTTCTCAAATATCAACATGTATGCTTTCTGTAATTTTTTTTTGTGGTGAAATCACTGTTTATTTTCTAATTAACTTATGAGACACACCAACCTGCATGACGTTAAAGAGGGATTCAGAATATGAGCGAGCAGGAATAATGTTGTATAAATGGGTTTCTTTCCTGATGTATTGCATCTTCCCATCGTTTCAAATCTTTAATATGACAACCCTAGAACTTCCATTCATGGTTTGTTATAAACTGTGAAGAATCGTATGAATGCTGTTATATGTGCAGACACAAACACAGCCGACGTGTTTTAGATTGATTTTTATTCTGATCGCTTTGATGTTCAATGCAACACTTCCATGTTGTGCCTTCTCTCTCTCTCTCTCTCTCTCTCATGATGACTATGTAGTATGCTCTAAATCAGATTTGTACATTAAAGACTATATATATATATATATATACATACATACAGATGACCGAGTTGAGAAATCATTTTGGACACTGCAGCATTATTCACACTTTTTTATTGTTCATAAAAAACAAACAAACATAAACCATCTTGAAATACAGATTATGTATCTTGAAACTCTGATTATATATTTGCACTCAAAGCAAGATGTAGCAGGTATTCATAGTATAAGAGGGACTATTATGACATTCAGCTTCCATGACTCCACTGATGTTTTTATAGTAATCATGTAGAGCTGCTCTTGGCAAACCAAGTATTTCTTCTGGTCTTGGTTAAACCTGGAGTCTCTGGTTGTTTGAATGGATGTGGCGCCATCTACTGGAGTCATGTTCCTGTCAGTGCAGACACTTCCTGAAGATAAAGTTCAGTCTGTTCAATTGGCTCCAGTCTTTGGAGTCTGTAGTTTCACAGCTTTGGCCTCTTCATCGATTTCATCCATGATTCTCTCTTGGGATACGGAGTAGAAAGTGTAGCCATCTGTGGACGACTGGTGAAGGCAAATAATGTCAACATATCTTTACAGCATGAGGAGAATTCACACTCAAACATTCTGTCATGCAAAACACAAAAGATATTTTGAAGAACGTTGCTGGTAGACAATATTTTTCCCAATACTATGGAAGTCAATGGCTACCAGCAACTGTCTTAAAAAACATCTTTGTGTTCAACAGAAGGAAGAAAGCAACTCATACAGGTTTGGAACAACTTGAGAAAGAGCACATGACATTTTTAATGTCTCTTTAATTCTGCTTTGACATATACCTGGTTATTCATATTTGGGTATTCCATGTCTCAATTTTTTTTTTTGGATTTTGCTAATATATCTTTTGAAGAAAGATAGATGTGTATAGTGATGAAAGCCAAAATATTAAATGTCATGGATGAATATTTACTGAGTAATCCACTATTTTGTAGAGGGAGGTCAAAAGGAAAATGTTCAGCTGGGATTCAGAATCAAGTTACAGGGGGGTGAAAATGATGCACTATCACAATGTTATTTGTACACAGAGATTGGTAGTTCTACTAGTAAACTCTGGCGCTTTATGTGCCAATGCTGAACATTCAAAAATGGCGAAACAGCACTTTTTCACCAAGGTTTGCATGCCTGCAGCTCGAGAAGTATTAAAGATATCTTAATGTCCTTTCAGATTTTGGGTCTCAACAAACTTTACTTTTGGCATCTTTATTTTTAACGCCCAATGAGATTCAGCTCCAGAGATACTGGAATTCGAATATGGCTCCAAGAGTAAATTGTTAAGATGTACACTTTTTCATTGGTCAAAAACTAAATGTGGGTCAGTTTGAAAAAAATATGATACCTATTTAATTTTAAAGAGGAACATCCGAAGAACAAATAATGTTAAAACTAGAGATGTTTCTCATTTCTTTCTGTCAAAACAACTGCATTGAACACACCAGTCTGAGTGACATAAATATTCTTTTTCCAAAGTTTGCGTAAATATAACTCAAGAAGGATTAACGATATCATAATGTCCCTTTAGATTTAGGGTCTCAACAAACTTTACTTTTGGCATCTTTATTTTTAACGCCCAATGAGATTCAGCTCCAGAGATATTGGAATTCAAATATGGCTCCAGGAGTAAATCGTTAAAATGTACACTTTCATTGGTCAAAAAGTAAATGTGGCTCAGTTTGAAAAAATGTGATACTACTTTTACTTTAAAAAGGAATGTCTGCAAAAATGCCTTAAGATAATCTAACATTGATTTTCTTTTTTTATTCCTGAAGAGTTGTCATTTGTTGTTCTGCGGTCTACTGTACAGACGTCAGTCTACTTTTCTCTAAGCCTGAGGTGTTTGCTGTGAAAAGGTTTTTACATTTGACAAAAATACTACTTTTTATATTAAAACCACACACGAAAGCCCTGCCCAGATTTAAAAAGTAACGCAAAAGTAACAAAACGCATTACTTTGCATAAAAAGTAACAAAGTAACTTTTTCGGGGAGTAACTCAATATTGTGACGCTATCAATTGAAAAAGACTGGTTTTTGTAGTCCAATGTCAGAAATATTCTGAAAACAAGCAAACAAAAGTATATTAATTTCTGTTATCCTCCTAATTCTGTGACAGGTGTTGATCAGTCATCATGACATCAGCACTTTAGCTGATCGTGTAATAACGCCATATATCTCAGTATAAATGCTCATATCTGCGCAGATCATCATCAGTCAGCTCCTCAGATGAATAAGTCTTACTCTAAATGTTATATTTGTGTGTGAGAGCTGGAAAGGATACAGATTCCGAGAACCACAGCTCCTATCGCGAGTCCTGTCGCCACGTTTCTTCCCCTGAGTTTGGCTGATTTCTTCTTCCACTGCGCCAGCTCCACTTGTCGGATGAACTGCAGCTGTTCTCTGGTCAGCTCTGCTTTTGCGGGGTCTATTCTCTTTGCAAACTGAGCCTCAGGTTTGGGCTCTCCTTGACTCCTCTTGTCCGCCATCTTTGAACCGCTGTTTTCGTGACGCAACGCGACCTTACTTTGCGAACCAACGCTGCGTCGCTGATGCGCAGCTCGTCCCTCTTTGGTTTGATAAGGCTTTAGTCCAAGGTCAGAGTCGAGAGATGTACAGTAGAATAATCTGATGACAGGTTACATCTAGCTTTATTTATTGTTTGTTTATTTGTACTATAGATTTCACATTTGCATCTAATATACGTGTACATAGTAAATAGTTTATTTTGAATATTGTGTCTTGCTACATTGCACTTTGTCTATTTTGTATATTTGTATATTATTATTAGTGTATTATCTGAGTGTTGTCTTGTGACTGTCATTCTGTTGCACTGAGGAGCTTCAGTCACTACAACTAATTCCTCACCTGACAATAAAGCTCATTCTCTTTCTGAAATACATTTAAATAGTTAGAAAAATGATAACTTAAATTCATGTAGCATTATTTATTTATTTATTGTATTTTGCTATAAATACATTTAAAGAGCTGTGCACATTTTAACTTAATTTCATATAGCTTTATTGATTGATTGATTTATTTCTATTTCTATTTATATAAATACATTTAAATAGTTAGAAAAATGATAACTTAAATTCATGCATCATTATTTATTTATATATTTATTGTATTTTGCTATAAATACATTTAAAAAGTTGTACAAATTACAACTAAATTTCATGTAGCTTTATTATTTATTTATTGTATTTTACCATAAATACATTTCAAAAGTTATAAAAATTATAACTTAAATTCATGTAGCATTATTTATATATTTATTGTATTTTGCTATAAATACATTTAAAAAGTTGTACAAATTACAACTACATTTCGTGTAGCTTTATTTAATTATTTTTTGTGTATTTTGCTATAAATACATTTAAAGAGCTGTACAAATTTTAACTTAATTTCATAAAGCTTTATTTATTGATTGATTTATTTATATTTCTATTTATATAAATACATTTAAAAAGTTATAAAAATGATAACTTAAATTCATGTATCATTATTTATTTATTTAATGTATTTTGCTATAAATACATTTAAATACTTATACAAATTTTAACTTAATTTCATGTAGCTTTATTTATTTACTTATTTATTTATATTGTGTATTTATATAAATACATTTCAAAATGTTATAAAAATGATAACTTAAATTCATGTAGCATTATTTATTTATTTATTGTATTTTGCTATAAATACATTTAAAGAGTTATACAAAATTATAACTAAATTTCATGTAGCTGTATTGTTTATTTAGTGTATTTTACCATAAATACATTTAAAGAGTTATACAAATTTTAATGTAATTTCATGTAACTTTATTATTTATTGGCATGGTGCATTTATATAAATACATTTAAAGAGTTATACAAATGTATAAGCTTTATAATTATTTTTGTGTATTTCACTATAGATCCTTAAAAAATGGTCAGCAAGTGTTTAATTGTTTAAAAATATTGATATAAAATAATGTAGTATGATAATTTCTTTTTAAAAAATTAAGTTAATTGAAAAATGAAAGTAGCCATTTAACTTGCATTCACACTTTTATCAATTTAATTTGATTTGTTTTGTCTTTGACCCATATATATATATATATTTAAGTCTTTACATGTAAACAATAATGTTTTGACAAAAACAATTGAGTAAAATTATTTTAATTTCATGTAGCTTTATTGTTTATTTAGTGTATTTGACTATAAATACATTTAAAGACTTGAAATAATTACAGCTAAAGTTGATGTAGCTTTATGATTTATTTACTGTATTTGACTCTAAGCAGAAATGTTTTTCATTTGAATAATGTTTAATTGATCTGGACCCATTGATCGTGATCATTATGTAGATCACTGCGGCCATCTGCTGGTCATTTCGATCAATTACATAGAAATACAATAAATTGAATAACTTCAGTTGATGGGGTGATGTTGTAGTTCTTGTATTCTAGTATGTTGTATTTGGAGGTCTATAGCCACAACTCTGAAAAAAAAATGTATTTAGAAAAAATATGCAGCACAACAGTTTTTTTTTCTTTTCTTTTTTTTTTCTTTATTATAGAACATGTAAACAACATAGTTTCAGAAAACAGGCATCAAAAACAGAGGCTCCAAAGATGGTTAAAGAACGAAAACAAAAACATAATAAAAGACTTTCACAAGACGCCAAATACAGATTCATAATATTTTAGGTATTATTTAGGTAGAGACTTCATTAAAAGAGTGAGTTCGTCAGAGAAAACCTTATATGAAGGAGGAGATTTGGACAATCTACACTTATGAATGAAAAATTTGCCATTCAAGATGATAAAATGTACAAAATTGTGAACATTTTCACAATTCATTCTCAAAATAACAAATAATTTCTTTCATATTCAGTGTTATCGTTAGATTAATTTTGATTGAAAAAAACAAAACAAAACAAAACAAAACAGAAAAGCAATCTTTCCAAAATGATTCACTCTGGCAATCAACAAACAGATGACATAAAGACTCCTCACAGCTGTTACAAAAAGAACATTCTCTTCCAATATCCATAAAGTCAGAGAACAACATACTGGTTGGATATATTTGGTGTAAAATCTTCAGGTGAATTTCTCTTACTTTGATTGAAAAACAAAATTTGTAAGGAAGCAGCCAAGCTTTTCTCCAATTAAAATCCCTTAGGATGGAATTCCAATCAAATTTGCCTCTTGTCATGAAAGACTTGTCTTATATCATTGTTAGTACATTTTTGATCAAATACACTTATACCATTTATAAGGAAAATACAATCTTTATTATCAACTTTATAAGAAGTCTGCACATTAAATTAACAAGACCAGAGGGAATGGCTTTGATTACAACAGAAAACTCTTTACATTTCATGGGGAAGTTGAATTTAGATAAAAAAGAGTCATAAGAGTAAATTCTTAAAGATGAATCAAATAAATGAGTCGAGTAGATTAACCCGTGATCCATCCATTTCTCAAAAAATAAACTTGTGCATTTAACTGTGATCAATTCATTATTCCACATCTTCATTCTGTGAGGAGAGAAAATATGCACAAAGCACAGTTTCCATGCCAAGAGTGTTTGCTCATGGAATTTAGACAACTTTATGGGCAATTTAGAGGGCAAAAAGTTACAAGTCCAAAGAAAATCTAGACCACCCACCGTCTTTAAAATATTATGTGGAATGAAAAACCATATTGACTCAGGATCCATCACACACTTTTTGATCCAATTAATCTTGAAAGTATTATTCATATCTACATAATCCAGCATTTCAAAACCTCCTTCAGATTTCTTTCCAGCTAACAAATTACTTTTTAAATTGTGGTGTTTATTTTTCCAACACAAACTAACCAATAATCTATTCATTTCTTTGCAAGTAGAATCCTGAACAAACAAGGAAAGACCAGGAAAAATGAATCTGGATAAACCTTAAACCTTGGTCAGTAAGATTCTGACTAAAATAGATAAATCCCTTCTCAACCAATTGTCCAAAATCATTTATGTTTTCTTAATCTTGCTTTTTTTTTAAATATTAAACAATTATGTACACATTAATACAAATACATCTCACAACAGAATAGAAAAAAAGGGTATACAGATATACAAAAATACAAAATTGCATAAAATGGATATTCAATTAATTAAATTAAAACGACATCACAGTGCATCATAGGTTTTCTCAGCTTTTCCAAATTGTTTAATTTCTTTAATAAACTGTTCACAATTCGGCTTAGCTTTAGCCCATTTCTTAATATGAATATGATATTTTCCAAGTAAAATAAATAATTGCGTAAGAAATGAAATTATACTTTTAGAATCAATAGTATCTTGCATTAAAAAAAACCCCAAAAAACATCATACATTTCTATATGTATTAAAGAACCAAACATCCGAGAAAGAAAGTTAGAAACATCTTTCCAAAATAATCTTGAATACATACATTGAAAGAAAAGATGAGTCACAGAGTCTTTAACAACACCACAAAATTCACAAGAGTTTTCCAGATCCTGTTTGAAACGTTCAAATAATTCTTTAACAGGATAAATTCTGCTTAATCTTGTTATTTAAATCGCAGCACAACAGGTTGATGACGTTGTCACGCTCATGTTACGTTCTCTCAGAATGGACCAATCACAGTCGTTGTTGTGGAGCTTGATTAAGAAATTTAGTGAAAAAAAATTCAGTGACATTTCTAAAAGTTATATATTGGGATATAAATGTTTCAGTTATACCAAAACATGAAATTAAACTAAAAATAAAACGTGCCGAGATTGAAGGAGCTTCTTGGGTGCCCCTGAGGAAAACGATCTTTCCAGACAGAACTCGCTGATTAATCTGAACTATTGACTAATGTCAGGCAGGACTGTGTTCTCATTGGCCACCGGGGAACAGATGAAGCCGAGGTTTGGAGAGGTGTCTTTAGACATTTTAACCGACATTCTGTCCAACCTCAACAACAGAAACAAATCCAACTTGGAGAATGTGTCTGATCTCTGTGGATGTCTGAAGGAGAGCAGGATAGTGGGTGAGACTAGCTGCTAGCTACTGTCATATTATACCACAGTAATGTCATGCAGACTGCAATATGATTTAAATGTTGTTAACATGACTTTGTGGTCGACTGATATATCGCCAGATATTTTCAAATAATCTATCGACAGATCACTTGTGTGACTTTTATTTTGAAATAACGATGCTAGTACAATACTGTAAATACTGAGTTTTAGTAAACATTGACTATTATAATTAGTATACTTATCTAGATAAAGCACGTAATAACTGCTGTAGAGACACATACAAAATAAAAAAATAGTTTTTTCTAAACATTGTTAGGCACAGTTGTGACCGATTAAATGTTTTACAAAATAAAAGTCAGACTTGAAATATAAATGAAATGTATTTAACGCAATCATTTTACATTTACCAAATTTAATAATAGTGTTTTACTATGCTTTCTAAAGCTTGTCTAACATTGAAGAATATTAAAATAATTGGAATCTTCAGCTTAAATTTGTATTTTGCTAATATTTTTTTCCAAAGAAAATTAACATGAATAGAGATGAAAGCCAAAATATTAAATGTCATCAGTATTTACGGAGTAATCCACTATTTTGTAGAGGGGGGTCAAAATTGGCAATGTTAAAAGTATAAATGAGTCCAGAAAGATGGTTATTTTTACACAGAGATTAGTAGCTCTATTAGTCAAATCTGTTGACTTTAGCAATCTTTCTTGCATTATGTGCCAATGCTGACCATTCAAAAATGGGGAAAAAGTCTTATCTCATTTAGTATTTTCATCTTGTTTCTAGACAAAATATCTCAAACTTAAGATGCTTTTAATAGAGAAGTAGAATGATATAATATAATTAATCTAGTTTTAAGCAAATTGCACTTAATTTACCCCCCGGAAACTAAATATCTGAATTTTGCTTATCTAGTAAATGCATCCTAATTTAAGAATTTTTAGATCTTTCAAGACAAAACTACTAAGTAAGATAAACCTTTTTTAGAGGTGCATTGTGAATCTCTAGTTAAAATTGGCATTTGGACAAAATAGTGCATTACTCAGTAAATATATTCATCCGTGACATTTAATATTTTGGCTTTCATCAATACACATGTCTGTCTTTCTTCAGAAAGAAAATATGAGCAAGATTAAAAATCGTTGCCAGGGATGTTTATGAAGTTTGGTTGATTTGACACAGATTGACCCTATTAGAAATAAATAACTAATAATGCATTTAAATCTACTATAAATCAATCAAAGAACTGAGATATGAACTGTGATGTAGCCTGAACATACAGTAACAGTACTATTGTGTTGATATGTTTGTGTGTTGTGTGTAGAGTGTGTGTTTGATGTGTGTGAGGAGCTGGGACTGAACCCTGCGGTCGGATATCAGGCCATCGAAATACTGGAGCGGTAATGTCAAGAATCCTGAAGGAACATTATTGACTGACTGTGAACCTGTTTCAGACTCCTTCACTCCTTCACTGTAGGTTTATGGCCAAATATCTTGAAGATCTAATCCGCAGTCAGGAGGGTCGAGGAGCATCATCTGAGGACACAGAGAGACACCAGGAGCTCATCTTCCAAACACTCCAGCACAAGTTCTTTCTCTTGGTCTTCTCAAGTGTTCAGATAGCCAGCAAACTGGACCTGTATTCCAATGTATGTTTATCTCACAACTCTGACCCTGGACCACAAAGCCAGTCATAAGGGGCAATTTTTGGAAATTGAGAGGGTTTGTTAGGATAGGACAATATCTGGCTGAGAAACAACTATTTGAAAATCTGGAATCTGAGGGGGCAAAAAAATCTAAATATTGAGGAAATCACCTTTAAAGTTGTCCAAATGAAGTTCTTAGCAATGCATATTACTAATCACAAATTAAGATTTGATATATTTACAGTAGGAAATTTACAAAATGTCTTCATGGAACATGATCTTTAATAATATCCTAATGATTTTTGGCATAAAAGACTAATTTTGACCCATACAACCCGTTCTACCTCAGACTGGTTTAGTGCTCCAGGGTCAGAAAGGAGCCCAATATTCCATGTGTTCTGATGTGATGGGCTGTGTTTGTGTTCATCTAGGTGGTTAATAACGATATAGCGATGAGGTTTCTGCAGGCAGCTGGTTATCCGTCCTCCAAAAAGCAGCTGTTGGACTCTGAGATTCTCATTTTAAAAACTCTCCACTTTAATCTGAACGTCCCAAATCCTCTAACGTACGTGGAGACCCTGCTGGAGGTGCTGGGTAAGATTCTCTTCAGTGGTAACATCTGTGAGTTCAGATCAGACGTAATCAGGGTTGGATGTTTTCACGCAGGTCATAATGAGGTGTGGGTCCCTGTGTCTGATCTTCATCATCTGTGTGTTCGTGTGCTGCAGTTCATTTACCTGCAGAGGAAGACCATCTACAGCTCACTGCTCATCTCTGCCACCGGATGCTCCAGTCCTTCACAAGAGCAAAGGTGCAGGCTTTTCCCTAATTTACTCACTCTATTAATGTTCTTAAAGGGGAAGTGTGTCATTTAGGTAGGGAATTATTTGAATAAGCGAAAAGGCCCAGTAAATGATAGCGAGCAGTGAGGTGATCAAACAGAGGTGCACTAATGATCAAACATGTGTTCAGTGTGGAAGTGTTTAAAACTGTCTGAGAAAGACACAAAACTCATTCCCAGCAGCGACAGCGAGAGACTGTTTAGAAGCGCATCGCATGTCTTCATGAGGAGAGAAAGGTTACTGTATGATGACTGAAATCATCCATTAGTCAATCAACTCCAGAACGTTCTGTTGTCTAATACACCAGACACCAATTGTGTTTATTCTGACAGCAGCTCCTTAGCCAGGGTTCAAAGACCAAAGATGACACTCATTCACAAATCTGCTGCTGTCAGCAAAAACTAGGACTGAGCTCTTCTTGTGGGTTTACCACTAAATAAAAGACAACATTCAGAAATGTTAGTATTGGCATTTTACTGCTGTTCTGGAAAATAAAATAAAGACAGAAATACTGCTAACAATCATTTCAACTCTATTAATACATTTATTCTAACATTGAAAATGCATTTATTTGTACATTGAAAACACATGCCTGATTCAAGAAAGGGTTCTTAAAAATGGCCAAAAAAATAATATATATTTTTTTATTTCTAGCTTATTAATTTTAAGTTAAATTGTCATTTGTTGGTAGGCTATAATGTCTACTAGAATGTTAAAACTGTTTAGAGTTAAGTAAATATTTTTAAATTGTTATTTTGTAATTGGGTTTTTTTTAAAGCAAGAAAAAAACTGTAAAAAGCACATTTTGGCTATTTAATTTATGCAATGGTGAAAAAATACTTGGGGGAAAAAACACGAAAAACCGTGTTTGGTTATCAGCCTTCAGCTCAATTATTAATTTTGTTTTGCTTGTTTTGCTTTGGCCAAGAATATTCATTTCGGTTCACCCCTAGTCAAAAATGTTCTTTCAGCTGCCTTTCCAAATGTTGTGACAGCAGCTGTATTTTCTTGTCTTATAAATGTGTTAAATGCATGATTTTATTGGTAACAATCTCCTAATCTTGAGCAGAAGTGTTCAGAATGATGCTCTTGTGTTTTCGGCTGTTTGCTGCAGATGTCACACTTTCAGGTTCATGTGCTCCAGAATAATCCCTGAACTCTGAATCAAACCCTTGCTGAACCTGATCTGAACTGGTTTGAAACTCAG
Organism: Garra rufa; assembly: GCF_049309525.1. Lineage (NCBI taxonomy): Eukaryota > Metazoa > Chordata > Actinopteri > Cypriniformes > Cyprinidae > Garra > Garra rufa. The sequence continues at coordinate 652,209 of NC_133382.1, forward strand.
TGTTTTGTATAACAGACCATTGAAAAGTGCAAACACTGTCACTTGAAAATATTTCTTAGCCGTCCAACTCTTGGTTCAACCAATTTAATGAGTTCCATGTGAGCAGCCGCCTAGCAAAATAAAAAAATACCTCCTAAACCCCTTCAGGAATTGTAGATCTAGTGAATATATAGCCGTTTGGTGATGGTGAATGACACACTTCAGCTTCAACAAGGTCCTAACTCATTCTGAGGTAAACGTGAGGCTGGTTTAGGGCTGAAGCGGAGGAATATGAAGGATGTCTTGTGTTTGTCACAGAGCCAAGTTTGTGTCGGTGAGCGAGGACTTCATGCTGCTGGGAGTCGGAGTCATTGCTGTGTCCGCCTTCATTCATCACAGCTCCTCATGGGAGAAGGTAGACAACACAAACACTACAATATTTATTGCTTTATTCAAACGTGAGTCTGAGGGATTGGAGTGAGTTGGGCTGATGTGTGCTGCAGGTGGTGGAGGAGCTGACAGGAATAACAGGCATCTCAGGCCAGAGCATCATGGAGTTTGCGTGTGTCACCCTCATGCACATCACCGAGAACACATCCCAGTGATGCTGAAGATAGAAATATGACCTGATCACAGCTAGAAGACCACCGCTGATGATAACTCTATTCACAGCATTAAAATCTGTTCTGTTTATTTAGATTTCTCTTAAAATTCTGTTGTGAAAGTATGATGTAAAAATAAAACATTAAAAAATGAAAGTGGAACTCGCATTTACATTTCATTATGCAACAGCTTCTAATAGAAATTAATGAATGCACTGCAAAAAAAAAGCTTTTCTTACTTACATTTTTTTGTCTTGTTTCCAGCCAAAATATCAAAAAATTCTTAAATCAAGGAGGAGAAATTATTGTCATTTTGACAGAAAAATCAAGTCAAAATGAAGTAAGTTTTGGCTTAGAACAAGCAAAAAAAAAACAAAAAAAAAAACTTATTTCAAACAGAAATTATTATAAAAAAAATTCACTTAATTTTTTACTTATTATTATTATTATTTTTGTTTTCTGAAAACAAGACAGTAATTTCTACTCGTCTAGAAATTCCTTCTTTAATTAAGAATTTTCAGATATTTTGGCTGGAAACAAGACAAAAAATCTAAGTAAGAAAAGCATTTTTTGCAGAGTTAATATGGGAGGAGACCAAAAACTAATAATCTCTACATTTTTGTCTAAATTTTACTATCTAGTGAAACATGTCATTAAAAGGATAGTTCACAGAAGAAAAAAAAAATAAAAATCTGTCATTAATTATGTAATTACTCATGTTGGTCCAGACCTGTAAGACCTTTGTTCATCTTTAGAACACAAATTAAGATATTTCTGATTAAATCTAAGAGCTTTCTGACCCTGAATAGACAGCAACACAACTGAAACATTCCAGAAGGACCAGAAAGGTAGTAAGAACATGGTGATTCAACCATAATGCTATGAAGCTACGAGAATAGTTAACAAAAATACCTTCATTTAAAAATGTCTCTGCCACACATTCACAAGAGTACCGCGACATATCATTTCATGCTGACTTTATCATTTAATGTCGGCTCATTGATGTGAGTTTAGGGTGAGCGGTGAGAGAGGAGTGTGCTTGAAACCTGTTTGAAAACAGTCATTATTTGTGCATTTGTGTTTGTTGTCTCCACACTTCATCTTCAAATATAACCTACAGAGACAACAGTGGCAATTATCATACTAGAGCAGGTTTTAGAGGAATCATGTCTATACAGATATTCCTTTTACTCGTCTTTCTTTGGTTCCGGAGAGATCACATATCAAGCAAATGAGGGAAGACAGCGAGTCTCTGGCTAAAACCTGTCTTCTCTGATGACCCACAGCTTTAATTATGTGAACTAAAACTTTGTATGTTTTCTAAATAATCAACTTGCTTTGAAATTGTTCCTATGTGACTGCAGCTGTTCTGGGTGAAGATGCTTCAGATATCTCCATTATTCATGTTTGAGTCCACAGACAAAATATAACTGTAACCAGTGAAAGATTTTTACTCAACATCAGTATTGGCTTTTAGTTACTTTTTCAAATAAATAACACCAGTTACTTTCCCCCCATTTAATATTTAAAAGCTCTTCTGTCTCCATGTTGAGTGAAATTGTGAGTAAGATGTTACTTTAGTTCTAGAATAAATGTGAACATGCATTAATTCATCTCACTCACTAAAAAAACAGATACAGTGTTCTTCAAAATGAATAAAAACAGTCAAATTTAACTCAGAATATGACGCAAACCTGCAATAATTAAATATGCTAAATAATATCCTTTAGTGTATTTAATCCCGTTTTATTAACCGATGTCTTTGCTGCCGACCTTCGATGATCCAATTCATCCAAACTAATAAGCAGAAATGACTCAAGATAATCTAACATTTGTTTTGCTTTTTTATTGCTGAAGAGTTGACTTTTGTTCTTCTGCAGTCTACTGTACAGACATCAGTTTACTTTTCTCTAAGCCTGAGGCTTTTGCTGTGAAAAGGCTTTTACATTTGACAAAAATACAACTTTTTATATTAAAAACAAACAAGCAAGCCCTGCTTAGATTAAAAAAGTAACGCAAAAGTAACGTAACACATTACTTTCCATAAAAAGTAACTGAGTAAGGTAATTAGTTACTTTTTTAGGGAGTAACTCAATATTGTAACGCATTACTTTTAAAAGTAACTTTCCCCAACACTGGTAATAACAATAAATGTGAACAATAATAATAAATTATAGAAATTGATATTTACAGTGCCAATGGGAAAGTGTTCATACCCTTAACTCAGTTCTTAGTTGAAGCACCTTTACAGCCTCAAGTCTTTTTGGGGTATGATGCAACCAGATTACCTTTGGCCATTATCTGCCATTCTTCTCCTCACCTCTTCACCTCTCAAACACTGTCAGCTTGGACGGGGCAGACGGACATTTTCAAGTTTTTCCAGGAATGTTTGATTGGGTTCAAGCCCAGTTTCTGGTTGGGCCACTCAAGGACGTTTGTCTATAAGCCACTCTTGTGGTGTGCTTAGGGTCATTGTCCTGTTGGAAGATGAACCTTCTGCTCAGTCTGAGGTTCTGAATGCTCTGGACTGCGTTTCCCAAAAGCATTGTAAACCTAAGTTTCTTAGTAAACCTAAGAAACGCAGCCATGGACTGGGTTTTCATTAAGGCTATCTCAATATTTTAGGATGGTCCTCTGCAGGTGATGAGCAGTGCCTGGTTTCCTCCTAACATGATGCTTAGAATTGAAGTTCATCAGACCAGAGAATCTTGTTTGTCAAGTCAAGTCAAGTCACCTTTATTTATATAGCGCCTTTTACAATACAGATTGTGTCAAAGCAACTGCACAGTATTTAAACAGCACAATAGTGTGTAAGTAACGCATTATTGTAACAATCAATTTTCAGTTAAAGGCAGTTCATCAATGAATTCAGTGATATCATCGTCAGTTCAGTTCAAATAGTATACGATATCGCTGGAAAGTTTGTCACAGTCTGAGGGTCCTTTAGGTGTCTTCATGTGTCTTCACTGAGGATTGAGTCTTGCCACACCGCCATAAAGCCCATTGTCAAGTCGTACAAATACATTTGTACTGTACTGTACGTTAATGCTCATTTCAGATCAATAAGTAAAACAATTTAAAATAGTTAATGTTCAGGGAATACATTTGTTAATTAAATTAGTTATTTTCATTATTAATTAGTTAAAATGTAAGTTTGATCAATTTTTTTTATATGTATTCATATTTGAAAGTTTAATTCATTTATTAAAAAAATGCTTATAGTGCATACTAATTATAGGCTGAAATTTAGACTCTGATGAAGTGACATTATCTTGCATTGCATGTGCCACGTATCTAATAAATAACAGTTTAGTTTTTCAATGCCTACTTGAGAAAGTGTCTCCATATTATGTGATGAGTCCCTACATTTTTGACTGCCCTATTATTTTTTTTACAAGTTATAAATGAAAAAGTAAGCATATTCCTGTACAGAAAAAAAACTTCAGCCAATGAATGTATTTATATTCTCAAAACATGGTCATGTAAAGTACTTTCCATGTTTTTCCTGGACTGGACCGCAGAGCTAATGTTAGTCATCTGGGTGTATTTTTGAGCAGCTCTGCTGTGCTCTGCTCTTTATCTATCTTTATACATTTCTTCTTCGATCCACAACATTAACCAGCTGGTAAGAGCTAGGTAGATTACTTACAAATTGTAGTCTGTTACTGATTCTAAATTACAGGACAGAAATTGTAGTTAGTAATGTAATCCATTATATTACACATTTTAGGTAATATAATGTAGTTTTAGTTTTAGATTACTTTTGACCTAACATTGATCTAAATAGAATAATATTGATATTAAAAAAGGGAAAATATATTCCACTCATTGTTATTGACAGCATGAAGTGCATTAAACATTGCATTACATTATCAAACTGGGGTTTGCAAAGGAACTGCAGAGCTTTTGTGAATTTAATGCAAAGCAAATAATTAAAACATTTAATGTAAAATTAAAATAGTTTTAAAATAACAACAAACATCAAAAATAAAATAAAGATATTCTTTAAAGTAAATTATATATATATGCCTCTTTTTGAGGCAAATAAATAAAGTAAAAAAACAAAAACAAAACATAAATCCCTCCAAAACTGCTAAACTAAAATGTGAGCAATATATTGACATTAGGAGTTACAGAAGGTGTACTACAACTGTTGCTTTTTACTGTGGTATGGAAAAAATGGGATTGAATCTTTGTCACTTTTTTCATTCCAACACACATGTGGAAAGTTGTCTGTTAGTGTTAGAGAATAGAATACACAAGAATGACAAACACTGATCTATTACTATTGTTCCTCTAGTTGCTGCTCCTCATTCTGCTCTTACAGACACTCCTGTTTTACACACGACACTCAAACACAGAACCAGGAAACAGGAATCACATGATTTCAGGGAAAGAGAAAGTGAAAGTGTGGTTGAGCTGTTGTGTGTTTGTGTCTCTGTGTTCATGCAGTAAAATGGCAGAAGCCAGATTTTCAGTGGATGAGTTCACATGTTCAGTGTGTCTGGATCTCCTGAAGGATCCAGTGGCCATTCCCTGTGGACACAGTTACTGTAAGAGCTGTATTACAGACTGCTGGGATCAGGAGGATCAGATGAGAGTCTACAGCTGTCCTCAGTGCAGACAGACCTTCAGTCCAAGACCTGCTTTAGCTAGAAACACCATCTTGGCTGAAATGGTGGAGAAACTGAAGAAGACCAAACTTACTGCTGACTGTTACGCTGGAGCTGGAGATGTGGAGTGTGACGTCTGTACTGGAAGAAAATACAAAGCTGTCAAGTCCTGTCTGATGTGTCTGGAGTCTTACTGTCAAACTCATTTTGAGCGTCATGAGGAGTTTCATTCACGTAAACCACACAATTTGACTGAAGCCACTGGACGACTGCAGGAGATGATCTGCCAGAAACACCAGAAGATCCTTGAGGTTTTCTGTCGCACTGATCAGAAATGTGTATGTCTGCTGTGTTTGATAGATGAACATAAAAACCACGACACTGTATCAGCTGCAGCACAGAGGACAGAGAAACAGGTATTTAACACTAGACACTGATCAAATATTGATGACACTGGTTTCATATGTGTTTATATCGGCACCATATTAACAGCTTACAGCTTTATTAAACAGAATAAAATAATAGAGTAAACTATTCAGCTGTACTTTGATAAAATATATACTTCAATCAGTCAAAATGCAAGTTAAATGCAGTGACAGACGACTTTCTGTAGATCTGACAGAATCCAGATGATTTCAGTCATTTATAGCTTCACTTTGGAGTTTGGCTTTGGTTCTGTGTAGATTAATTATCATTTTTCAATGCAACTGTGATGATCATCTTTATGTAAATCAGTTTTCATGATGATCTGGTTAATACTCAATGTACTGATCCAATAGTCTGTTTATTTTCAGTGTAGAGCCGCAGCTTATTTATAGAGAAACACAGAAACACTGTCAGTGTGAAGATCTACATTTATGTCAGTTTCACTTTTATAATACTTACACTTGTGCTCTGAAACAGACCTTTTGCTTGATGTTAATTCATGTATAATGATCACTGATCATCCTTTCTGGAGTTTGAACCTACAGCCGTTAGTTACCAGATCAGGTAAATAACCTTTTCTAAACCTTTCTGTCTTGCAGAAGCAGCTGAAGGAGACGCAGAAGACGTTCCAGCAGAGAATCCAGCAGAGAGAGAAAGATGTTCAGCAGCTGAGAGAGACTGTGGAGTCTCATAAGGTGAGTCTGGAGAAGAAGAGAAGTTTGTCTCAGTCTCAGTTCAGACTCTCTTGTCTCTTTCAGTCCCACTGAAGCCTGAATCACTGTGTGTCCTAACAGCGCTCTGCACAGACAGCAGTGGAGGACAGTGAGAGGATCTTTACTGAGCTCATCCGCTCCATTGAGAGAAGCCGCTCTGAGCTGATACGGCTGATCAGAGATCAGGAAAAGACTGCAGTGAGTCGAGCTGAAGGACGACTGGAGCGACTGGAGCAGGAGATCAATGATCTGAGGAGGAGAGATGCTGAGCTGGAGCAGCTTTCACACACACAGAATCACATCCAGTTCCTGCAGGTAACACAGATCTAGAACAACACCATCATAGTGGACTTGAGACACATCCTGCTCTGACACCAGACTCACAGAGAAACATTTCATCAGTGTCTTATTATATAATCATCAGTCAGACTCTCATCTGATCATCTTCTGAAGAAAGAGACGGCGCTTACAAATGGCTTTCAGCTCTGGAAATCTCTTAGGAATCATTTCATAATTTCATAATTTAACTGGATCAGATGATCCTTTTTATTTGCATGTATTAGCAATGCTTCAGTGTATTGAAACCAAACCAAACCTGATTGTGTCTTAATGGTCTTTGTGAAGTTTCAGTGTCTCTAACCGCTCTAAAGTTATAAACAATGGTCAATCTAATCGTAGCTCCATTGATGAGCTTGAGCTGTTAGATGGACATTTATGTTCTTAGCAGATGTTACGCATATCATCTATTTAGTGGGCGCTGGTATTCTGGATATAGCCTACGAGCGTATTAGGTAACATTCAGGGGTGGACTTTAAAATTCGTGGTTGTTTGTAGCCCATATTGTGCTTTTCGTTTGACCACTTTAGATATTCGCTACTTGGTAGCTTTGTTGCAGTTAAACTGCTTTGGTAAGTGTTTGCTTATTAGCTTATTTAATTATTGTTTTGTACTTGATTTTGGTGCATGCTTTAACCGTCATATAGTGTTAAAATGGCAACAGAGGAAGCATTTATTGAAGAACCCTCTAATGAGTTATTTTTTAAATTTTCGAAAGAGCAGTTGCTGAATTTAGCCGTAACTTATAAAGTTGAGCTCACTTCGGCTGAAAAACGCACCAAAGACACAATCAGGGCTGCCTTACAAGCTGCTTTGGTTAGTCAGGGCATTTTGCCTGTAGAGAAACAATCTCCCGTGTCTACAGAAGTATTACAGCTGCAGATTCGATTGAGAGAGTTAAGTATCAAAGAGAAAGAAATTGAGTTTGAGCGTGAGCGTATGCAAGCTCAGGCCCGTGGGAATGAACTTGAAAACCAATTGGCATTAAGAAAGTTAGAAATCGAGGCCCAGAGGGAAGATGTCGCCCCTTCTGACCCTAATTCATTTGATGTCACTCGCCACATCCGACTTGTGCCACCTTTTGTGGAAAAAGATGTGGAAAAATATTTTCCACACTTTGAGCGTGTCGCAACCAATTTAAATTAGCCAAAAACTGCATGGGCATTCCTCCTGCAATGCGTTTTAGTGGGAAGGGCGCAGGAGGTTTACTCGTCGCTAACAGTGGAGCAGAGCGGTGACTATGATATGGTGAAAGCGTCAATTCTGAGGTGCTATCAGCTGATCCCTGAAGCATATCGTCAGAAGTTTAGGAACTTAAAAAAAACGGAGCGTCAAACTTTTGTTGAATTCGGTCGAGATAAAGCGGCTCTGTTTGATCGTTGGTGCTCATCACAGCAGGTTGATAGTCAGGAGAAATTACGTGAACTAATTCTCTTAGAAGAATTTAAGAACTGTCTGCCAACCGCTGTGGCAACCTATTTAGCTGAGCAGAAGGCCGAGTCAATTTCTGAAGCTGCTATACTTGCTGACGAATATGTTTTAACACATAACATTGCCAAAGAACGTTTTCGTTTAAGAAGTAATCCCTCTACGTCCACTGATGTTGACACGAAAAAGACTGCAGTAAAACAAGACAGACACTGTTTTTATTGTAAAAAGCCTGGGCATGTTATAGCAGACTGCTTAATATTGAAAAAAAAAACAGTCCACAAAACCAATGGGTCTTGTTAGTTCTTCTTCAATGAATATATCGCCACTCCTTCATGCAGAGATGAAGCCAGAGAAAACCCAGTCCATGTACGAGCCCTTCCTGACGAATGGGACCGTATCTGTGCCTGGTGAGGAGGCTGTCGCTGTGCGCATCTTGCGAGATACGGGCGCTGCGCAGTCTTTCCTCCTCCGTGGCTTGTTGCCATTGTCTGAAAAGACTGCAACCGGTAGTAGTGTTCTTGTTAGAGGAATTGAGATGGGTTTTCTCGATGTTCCCTTACATAATGTGCATCTTGATTCAGATTTGGTGTGTGGTGATGTGGTTGTTGGCGTTCAGGACTCGTTACCAATCCCTGGAGTCACGTTTCTCCTTGGCAATGACCTAGCCGGTAGAAACGTGTGGAGCCGTGGCGATGTTCCACCTGAGGTTGTTTCGGTGCCACTCTTTCGAGAAGGTCCCGATGAGTGTGCACAGAAATTCCCTGAGGTTTTTCCCACTAATGTCGTCACTAGGTCGCAGACTCAGAGGTTAAAGGAGGCAGTACCTCCCAATGACGTCGACCTGGGTGACAGCTTCATTGCTCACCCTGCTGAATGTGAGAGGCTCTTCGAGCCCGCTTTTACTCAATGCCGCAGTAGTCCTGTGCCTGTAGTGAACGATGAGGTAAGAGGAAAAAAACAAGTAGATGTCTCATTGTCATTAGAGAAACTTATTAATGCTCAACAACAAGACCCCACTCTTGTTTCATGTTTTAAAGCAGTTCGATCTTTTTCAGACCGTGCAACTGAGAGTCCGACCTTTTTCATCAGAGATGGCTTACTTGTGCGGAGGTGGAGACCTCAGAAAAGTAATGAATGGAACGACATCAAGCAAATTGTAATGCCATCTGAAAACAGACGCGCTATTCTAAGTGTTGCGCATGATGGTGTTTCTGGTCATTTAGGTGTGACTAAAACATTCAACCGTGTTCTTCGTCACTTTTTCTGGCCTGGCCTGAAGCGGGATGTGCGGCGGTATTGTAAAACGTGCCATGTTTGTCAGGTTAGTGGTAAACCGAACCAGACAATTCCACCTGCACCGTTGTACCCCATACCCGCTATCGGTGAGCCTTTTGAAAAGGTAATAATTGACTGCGTCGGTCCTCTTCCACGGTCAAAAAGTGGATATCAGTATCTGTTAACGATTATGTGTACCGCTACTCGCTTCCCCGAGGCGGTGCCTCTGAGGAAGATCACTGCTAAAGTCGTGTGCAGGGCTTTGTTAAAATTCTTTTCTTTTGTGGGACTACCAAAAGTCGTTCAAAGTGACCAAGGAACAAATTTTACTTCTCGTGTTTTTTCTCAAATCCTAAAGTTGCTCCAAATTAAGCACCGCATTTCTAGCGCGTTCCATCCAGAAAGTCAAGGCGCTCTTGAACGTTACCATCAGACGCTTAAATCTATGCTGCGTGCCTATTGTTTGGAGGTGGGTACAGACTGGGAAGAGGCAATTCCTTGGATGCTTATGGCCTCTAGGGAAGTCGTGCAAGAGTCAATTGGTTTCAGCCCTGCAGAGCTAGTGTTTGCTCACAACGTTCGCACACCATTGAGCGTCATTAAAGATCAGTGGCTGAGCAAACATACTTCTCGTAACACGTTGCAGTTCATAAGCGATGTTCGCAGCCGACTACACAGAGCGCGTGAACTCGCTAGAGAGAATTTAGAAAAGACTCAAACTAACATGAAAACATGGTATGATAAAAAAACAAGAGCCCGTTCGTTTAAATCAGGAGACCAAGTGTTGGTTCTTTTTCCCGTGCCCGGCTCTGTATTTCAGGCACGGTTTAGAGGGCCATATACGGTGGAAAAGAAAATATCTGATCTGGATTATGTAATTTTAACTCCAGATAAGCGACGGCACTCTCGCGTCTGCCATGTAAATATGCTCAAGCCATATTATCAGCGTGAATGTGTTAAAACTGACTTGTGCAATTTTAACTTCCCCAGTCCAGTCGAGTCTGTGATGCTCTCTTCACTCGTGGAGGATGATGACGCGGTGACTCCTCCGTCGCGATGCGTGATTGAGGGTCGACTAAATAACTCTGCTATGCTGGGGGTCATTGCGAACCATTTGCCACATTTAACTCCCTCTCAAACAGCTGACATATTGTCTGTGCTGGGTGACTTCCCTGAGTTATTCGGGGATGTTCCAACCGTAACTTCAGTCCTGGAACATGACATAGACGTGGGTGATAAAGGCCCGATTAAACAGCACCCATATAGGGTAAATCCGGAAAAGCGAGCTATCCTGCAGCGGGAGGTTGAGTACATGTTAAAGAATGATATTGCTGAGCCTAGCTTTAGCCCTTGGAGCTCCCCGTGCCTTTTAGTTGGCAAACCTGACGGCACTCACAGGTTTTGTACGGACTACAGGCGTGTTAATGCCATCACTCTGCCAGACTGTTTTCCGTTACCACGGATGGATGACTGTGTAGACCGTGTGGGCTCGGCCACGTTTGTCACTAAAATCGACCTCCTAAAAGGTTACTGGCAAGTGCCTCTTACACCTAGGGCAAAACAAATATCAGCTTTTGTGACCCCAGATGCATTTATGCATTATAAAGTCATGGCTTTCGGGATGAGAAACGCTCCTGCCTCGTTTGGTAAATATTGTTTTAGCTGGAATGTCAAATTGCGAAGCGTATTTGGACGACATAGTCCTATATAGTACACACTGGTCCGAACACATAATACAACTTCGAGAGCTTTTCCGTAGACTATCCAATGCAAATCTCACAATTAATCTAGCAAAATGTGAGTTCGGAAAAGCCACTGTCACTTACTTGTGGCGGGTAGTTGGCGGAGGACATGCTTTTCCAGTGATGGCTAAAGTAGCTGCTATTCAGGAATTTCCTGTGCCTTGCGATCGGAGAGCGTTACGCCGATTCTTAGGAATGGTAGGCTACTATCGTAGTTTTTGTAAGAACTTTTCGACTGTAGTATGTCCCCTCACCAACCTATTGAGCCCCAAAACTAAATTTGATTGGACGGAGTCCTGTAATAGAGCATTTGAAAACGTCAAAGCTCTCTTGTTGACTGCTCCCGTGCTTGCTGCTCCAGACTTCAACAAGCCGTTTCAGCTTGCTATAGACGCCAGCAATGTAGGCGTCGGTGCCGTACTTTTACAATCAGGCGCTGATAACGTAAACCATCCCGTGAGTTTCTTTTCTAAGAAATTAAATTCTGCCCAGCGAATGTATTCCACTATCGAACAAGAGACTTTGGCTTTAGTCCTAGCCATTCAGCACTTTGAAGTGTATTTAGGCTCTACAGTACATCCAATTAAGGTCTATACTGACCATGACCCACTCAAATTCCTAAATCGCATGTACAATTCAAACCGTAGGTTAATGCGCTGGAGTTTATTGCTTCAACCGTTTAACCTCCAAATTGTACATGTCCGGGGAATAGACAATATTATCGCAGATGCGCTGTCTAGGGTGGATGTTTAATATTAAGATGTAGATTTTTTTTTTGTGTGTGCCTTCTAAAAAAAAAAAAAAGATTTTGTTTATTATGAAGAATTTGCATATGTCCTTATTGATAAAAAATTCCTAACAATTTTTTTTTCTCCTAGGTGGCCTATATCTAGATTATAGTTAATCATAATGTCTCTTGTAATTCTGAGTATCTTCACATGCAGGTACGCCTGGTTCGGAGGTACTGATTATTTGTAGCTGGAACTCTATTTTCTCGGTTGGTTCGAACAATGAGCTGAACACCGAACAAAAAGAGTTTTCATATTCAATGTATGGCGACAGGTCACCATTTTGGGGTGGGGGTGTTACGATCCCCAGCTCTGGTGTTTGTTGCTACACGTGTTTGGGTGTCATGTTTCTTTCCCTCTTGATTGCAGATGAGCCACACCTGATCGAAGCCAGTATTTATGCTACAAAAGGCTTCCTGGATCTTTTCTGAGCGCGCACCCCGAGAGTCTGCATAGCCGTGCTTGTTGGCTGTGAAAATTGCCGTTCAGCGGTCCACCCGGCAGTAGAAAACGTTCCGCGTTTGTAGTTATTGTTTTGTTTTATTTTTGCTGATTGTTAAACGATCCTTCCCATACCCATTCTGTTTAATAAAAACCCCTACGTTATTGTTGATACGAGCTGTTCGTGTGCGTCTCTCCTTTATGTTAAGGGTGGTGTCCGACCGCCCGTAACACTGTGAAAGTGCTGGATTGAGTTACTAAAGATCAGTCAAATCTGATGTTGGTGCAGGTTATTGGGTGAAGTGTGGAGCTGATGAGTTTTGATTTCTGTTTTCTGTAGAGTTTCCAGTCTCTCTCAGCACCTCCTGAATCTACAGACGGAAATGACCATCTCTTCAGTTCTCTCGTCTCTTTTGATGATCTGAGAGAATCTGTCCATCAGCTGAGAGACAAACTGGAGGATTTCTGCAAAGAGGAGCTGAAGAAGATCTCAGACAGAGGTAAAGTCCTGGAGATTGATCATCATCTCATATCATGGAGAACATCATATTAGAAATGAGTTAGGAATGGATGCAGGATCATGAGAATCACACTGTTCATGTCTGTTGATTTCCACAGTCACATCCACCAACATTGATCCCAGGACCAGGAAGGACTTCCTACAATGTAAGTCAGTAAGAAAACAAGCAGAAAAACTCACTGAGTGTGTTCATGTTCTTCCTGTAGAAGGTGAAAGAAGAGTTTTCTAATTGATGATGTAAATGATGATTTGCACAGGATATCTGCTCATCTGTACTGAGACACTGATGATACACTGAACATGAAGAGTTCAGCTACATGAAAAGATCAAACAGATTCATAATTCCTGATTCTGATGTGTTTTATCTCCATCAGATTCCCATCAGCTCACTCTGGATCTGAACACTGTCAATAAACACCTTCATCTGTCTGAGAGAAACAGAGTGATTACATTCACTGACACAGTCCAGCCGTATCCTGATCATCCAGACAGATTTGATCGATGGCAACAGGTGTTGTGTAGAGAGAGTGTGTGTGGACGCTGTTACTGGGAGCTGGAGTGGAGTGCTGGTCAATCTAGTTCTGTGTTTATATCAGTGTCATATAAGAGCATCAGCAGGAAGGGAGGTTATGAGTGTCTGTTTGGAGCTAATGATCAGTCCTGGAGTTTGATCTGTTTTCCCTCCAGATACTCATTCAGACACAATAACATAGACACTGATCTCCCTGTAGAGTCCATCAGCAGTAGAATAGGAGTGTTTGTGGATCACAGTGCAGGAACTCTGTCCTTCTACAGCGTCTCTGACACAATGAGCCTCATCCACACAGTCCACACCACATTCACTCAGCCGCTCTATCCTGGGTTTAATGTTGTTGGATCATCAGTGAAACTGTGTTGATGAATCAGAATAGACTGTAGAGTATATGTGTGTGTTCTGGTATATATGGTTTATGAGGACACAAATGTGTATAATGACATGGATACTACATCTGAACATGTATTTACAATCTCCTCCTCTTCTAGTATATAATCAATACGGCCAAATCAAATATGTGCTGATATACGGCCATATCATACAGCTACTCATGTGATATTGCACATGGTCTTCAGAATTACCTGAACGCTACATTCTTAAAAAGAAAGGTTCTTTATTGGCATCAATGGTTCCATGAAGAACTTCCAAAAAAAAAATGTTTCTTCTATGGCATCACTGCAAAAACACCCCTTTGGAGGCTTTTTTTCCCTTCCTTCCTTTCTTCCTTCCTTCCTTCCTTTATTTCTAGGAGTGTACAGACAGGAGCACTGGAGCAGACAGGAGTGAAACTGTCCAGGACTGTGTGCTGCTCATCTGCTGTATCTGTTCTCTGTTTGAGGCTGGTTTAGTGGTCTTTTGGCATCTCCATGTGGTCATCTTTGGTATTGCACCTTGACTTGTAGTGATTAATATTTTATCTTACGTTTTGTGAATCATTCTCAAACCTAATCAATATTTTAATAAACATTAATTTTTATTAAAATATTTTTTTCCTACTGTTTGTAACCTTACTGGAAGTAACCTTTCCCAATTTGATTTGACTTACTCATGAAATCATACTGTAAAACAAATATTACTTCAAATAAAGGTGTTAAGAAATGGAAGAAAGAAGATCCTCAGAGCAGGAGAATCTCTTGGAGTCTTTACCTGTGTTGCCTACTTATGTTCAGGGAAACTTACTAATTTGACTTTAACAACTTTAACTTTAACAATTTGTTGCTAAATTGTGCTAAATGATGTTGTGATGTCTCTGCACAATGACATCATTATTTAATCACAATGCAAAACTGCATAGAATAATAGAGCATAAAATTATATTGTATGTATTTGCATTCTGAACAATTATATTCTTGAGCAGTGTATTGGTAGGTATATGCTACACTTTTAAGAAAAGTCGGTAAATTAGGGCACAATGCAGTGTTCATTTGAAGAAATTTTATGCATTGATTTTTTTTTTACCTGAATTTGAAATTAGGCCACACATTGTATTTTGTGTTACAACTTTAAATTACCAGTGCTTTTTCCATTTTTCTACATATTTTTAAACTTATCAACAAGTGCAGTTACAAACTAATAATAAGGTGTCATCATAAATGAAGAATTATTATTGAATTGTTGCAACTTGATTGACGTGATATGTGTTCTGCTAGACATCTTTGATTTCCAATGTTTGTGTAATTTAGAGGGAAAATGTGTGCCTTTCTATCATTTGATTCACAGCTGCTAAAGTTGCCAAATACATTTTTAAAATAGCTAAATTTGTTGCTAGGTGCTTTTTGAATAAAATGTCGCTAGGGTAGTCTGAAAGGTTGCTAAATCTAGAAACAAAATTGCTAAATTGTCAACATGTGAAATATTACAGTAATGCCAGGCAAACATTACGTACAACACCATTTATATCTAGAAAATTTTCTTTTTCTAAGTAATTCTTATATTTTAGGCAAGAATTAAGAAGTATGTTTTGTTTTTTAATTTTGTATTATTTAATCTAGGATATAAACCATTTTCATTTTGTAATGAGAATTATGTACTTTTATAAATTTTCTAACAATCCAGAATATAAACAATTCATTGTTTTCTATTAAGTAATTCAGTATTATAAATGCTTAAGTAAGAATTATGATATGATATAATTTATTAATTATTAATTCAGAATATAAACAATTCTTATTTCTTAGTAAGAAGTGCTTTTATTTATTTTAATAATTTATAATAATTTAACAAAACTCATAACAGACATAATTCTTTTTAAGAAGTACTAAAGAAGTATTTTTATAATTGTTTTAATAATTCCAGAATTTAAAAAATATTTGCTTTTTAAGTAAAAATTATTAATTTTCTTTTTCTAAACAATTCTTATATTTTAGGCCAGAATTAAGAAGTATGTTTTTTTTTTTCTATTATTATTATTATTTTTTTTAACCATTTTCATTTTGTAATGAGAATCATGTCTAATAATTAATCCAGATTACAAACAATTCATTTTTTTCTAATAAGTAATCCAGAATATTATAAATGGTTATTTAAGTAAGAATTATGAAGTACATTTATTTCTTTATTACTAATTAATTCAGAATATAATCAATTCTTATTTTTTAGTTAGAAGTGCTTTTATTTATTTTTAAGTAGGAAAGAAGTACTTTTTTAATGATTGCAGAATATAAAAAAGTTTCGTTTTTTTCAACAATTAAGAAGTGCTTTTGTTTATTTGATTCATTTGTAATAGCTTAACAAATTTTATAATTTATACTTTTTTCAACCAAAATGGGAAAAATGTAAATTTTTTACAGTTGTCATCTGAGACACATAACACTACAGGATCAGCAGCTTTTGTTTGAAGGAAAGAAAGAGTAGCTGTCTCGATGTATGTTACTACAGTTAGTTCCGGTGTTTCAAGCCGCATGTTGTGTCTGTTGTGATCCTGGATGATGGGATGGAAGCACATGCCAGAGCTCCATCACTTCCATGAGGTCACCATAGCAACTACAGTCTTTCAGCAGTCACTGGGGAATTCCACTGTTGCGCGTCTCACTCGCCAAATAAGCAGATCAGTCCTTTCACGTCTCTTTAGCAACCAGTTGCTATGCAGCTACTGTTGCTGTGTTTGTGTGGAGGATTTATGGGACTGTGATCGTCCTCCTCCCCAAACTCACTCTGAAATGGTGTGATCTATGGGGAGAACTGCTCTGGATCACATCACTCATAACGCTCACATTCAGTCTGAGCAGTGTGTGTTTATAGCAGCATCAATAAGAGTATAACTGTGTGGGTTTCCTCCCACAGTCTGATGATACGCTGATTTCCGGCATCAGAGTCATTTCCCAGACTCTCAGAGTCCTTGAGAGAGAGAATAAGTCAAAATAATGACAGATCTGCACAAAGCAGCGTTATGTAATGAGACGTGATGCTCGTGTCTTTCTGTAACTGAATGATCAAATTCACACTCTTCAAAATAAGGGCGCTTTAAAGGGATAGTTCACCCAAAAATTAAAATGTGATGTTTATCTGCTTACCCCCAGGGCATCCAGAATGTAGGTGACTTTGTTTCTTCAGCAGAACACAAACCAAGATTTTTAACTCAAACCGGTGCAGTCTGTCAGTCATATAATGGCATTCAATGGGCACCAAACCTTTGAAAGTAACAAAAACATGCACAGACAAATCTAAATTACACCCTGCGGCTCGTAACTATACATTGATGTCCACGAAACGATTGGGTTTTGGGAGAAACTGAACAGTATTTATATCATTTTTTACTTCTGATATGTCCAACTGTCCTGAGCATGTGCTCAGCTTCTGACATTGCTGTGTATCAAAGGTAAAAAATGATATAAATACTGTTCAGTTTCTCCCAAAACCCGATCGTTTCATGGACATCAATGTATCGTCACGAGCCGCAGGGTGTAATTTAGATTTGTCTGTGCATGTTTTTTTTTTTTTTACTTTCAAAGGTTTGGTGCCCATCCACTGCCATTATTTGACTGACAGACTGCACCGGTTTGAGTTAAAAATCTTGGTTTGTGTTCTACTAAAGAAACAAAGTCACCTACATCTTGGATGCCCTGGGGTAAGCAGATAAACATCACATTTTCATTTTTGGGTGAACTATCCATTAACAGCGATGCCATAGAAGAATAATTTTTGGTTCCACAAAGAACCATTCAGTCAGAGGTTTTTTTTAAAGAACCATCTCTTTCTTACCATTTTATAATCTGAAGAACCTTCTTTCACCACAAAGAACCTTTTCTGAAACAGAAAGGTTCTTAAGCTGTTAAAGGTTCATTATGGAACCATTTAGACAAATAAGGTTCTTCCATGGCATCGTAAAGCACCAAATTTTTAAGAGTGCAGATATTGGATTTAAAGGATCTTCTTTGATGAAAGAATTTAACAGAATTTAACTGTTTTATCATTTTCTTTATGAATCAATCAGGACATAAACAATTGTACATGGATTTTTTAAAATAAGAATTAAGTATTTAATAAGCTGTTTAGCAAAATAAATCTATAACTGTCACTGACTTGGACTTTTTTTGTTGTGTTTTTTTCCCCATTGTGCTCCGTGACCTAGTTTTCCCTTGTGTCTGATTATGTCATTTGGTTCAGGTGTGTCTCGTGTGTCATTCTCACTTCCCCATGTACTTAAGTACAATATCTGTTCTGTGTTTGGTTGTCTGATATTGTGAATGTTGTCCCTAAATTTGTCCCCTGCCTGCCTTCTGTGAATTACCCTTCTGTGGATTCATTAAAGGGGTCATCGGATGGCCATTTTCCACAAGTTCATATGATTCTTTAGGGTCTTAATGAAAAGTCTCTAATATACTTTGGTTAAAAATTCTCAATAGTAGTGTAAAAAAACAGTTTACCTTGTCAAAATCAGCTCTGCAAAAACTCAGCTCATTTTATCGCATGGTCCTTTAAAATGAGCTCTGATGAGGGATTATGAGCTGTAATGTTTACTTTAACCGCATTTAGCAGCGAAACTTGCCAACAAGCACATTATTAAGAAAGGCCATTTGCAAAGATGCATAAAAACCCTTATCCTCACTTCTGCTGTGGGTGAAGCTGCATCACGAATGATTTGCACAATCATAGACGCATATGTAGATCGGGATCAGTGCCTTAAAAACGAAAGTAACGTTATCCTCTGCGTCTTCAGCGGCTCAGATGTCGGGAGTAAATGACAACTGCTGCATTCATTATTACATCTAACAAAAGAAAACACCTCAATCTCTCAATCTGAGACATTCGTGTCTTCCTCTCGGAGTCGGACTGTTTCAGCTCGGTGAGGGCGGGGCTAAGGTAAGGCGCTCATGTCAATCAACTATCATGGGAGGGGCCTCTGTCTGTGTGTCGTCACACCCACAAGAAACTGAGAAGGACCTGATTTTAAAAAGGGGATATTACTTTTAAAGATTAACAAAAAAAAAAACACTGGGTGTATTTTTATCATTGTAGGGTGGTTTTGTTCAAAAACTGCCAACACATATTAATGTTCAAACAACATGGAAAAGTGAGTTTTGCATCCGATGACCCCTTTAAAGACTATTTGATTTCATCTTCATCTTTGTGCGTGTTTTAAAGACCTCATTACATGAGAATTATGTATTCTTTTTTCCATTTTCTTTTTTTCTTTAGCAAAATGAGAGAAGATTTCAAGTTTTACAGTTGTTGTCACTATAAGATCAACAGCGTTCACTTAGGAAAGTAGGGCAAGGCAAGGCAAGTTTATTTATATAGCACATTTCATACACAATGGTAATTCAAAGTGCTCTACATAAAAAGGAATTAAAATCACAATAGCATAAAAATCATAAAAATTTAAAATAATAATCACAACAATAAAAACAAAATTAAGAACATTTAAGATGATTTAAAAAAAAAAGAAAATGATTTCAAATTAATTAATACAGTAAAATGATTATACATAAAATAATGCAATCTGTTCGTATGTAGCACAGTGCTCATTCAGTAGAGGTATCTCTTAGTGGTGCTCTGTGCGACTCCGATGGAACTCACATATTTGCTTTTTAGCTTCCTCTCTTGTGCAAGATGTCTGTTTTGTAAATGGATAATATGCCCTAAAATGCTCTTTAGAAAATGAAAGGGGGTGGGATGTTTTCTGAAGGGTCTGAGAGGCGGCCTGACTCAGTCTTGAGTTTATCAGAAGAGGTTTGTGGGCCGCTGGATCTCTGAATCTGGCAGAGCTCTTCTGAAGTCACTCACTAAAGAGCAGGATATTCCTGTTTCGTGTCCGTGGACAGTGTTGTTTTAGTATAACTGATGAATTAATATATATATATTTAAAAATATCTTGAATTAGATTTTATTCTTGCATTTACTGTTTTCACTTTTTTAGTTAGGGTTAGTTTTAGAGGTTTGGTTGAGTTTTACTTTTTTTTCTTTTTACTTTAAATATTTAATTTGAAAGAATAGTTCGCTTCCAGAACACAAATTTACAGATAATGTACTCACTGCCTTGTCATCCAAGATTCATCGTTCATGTCTTTTTTTTTTTTCAGTCATGAAGAAATTATATTTATTGAGGATTTCTCTCCATATAGTGGACTTCTTTGGTAACATGCAGTTTCGAATGACTCTAAACGATCCCAGTCGAGGAATAAGGGTCATATCTAGCGAAAAGATTGGCTATTTTCTAAAAAATGTAAAACAAAAAAAAAAATCTAAAAATGTATATATACTTTTTAACCTCAAATGCTGGTCTTGTCTAGCTCTGTGTTGCGTACTATGTGTCTATCCCGTGTATGTGTAAGTATTATTTATATATATATATATTTGTTTTTTATTTATTTATCATTTTTCTATATAAGACCCTTCTTCCTTGACTGGGATCGTTTAGAGCCCTTTAATATTTGTCTCAAGTAACATTTATGGTTATAGTTTTAGTTAAAGTGTTAAAGTGTTAGTTCACCCCAAAATAAAAATTGGCCCATTATTTACTCACCCTCCAGGCATCCAAGTGTATATGACTTCCTTCTTTCAGATGAATCCAATCTGAGTTATATTCAAAATTATCCTGGTTTACCCGATCTCAATCATGGCAGTGAGTGGGTGTTTTTCTTCATCAGTCCAAAACAAGTCCAGTAAAATGCATCCATCCAGAATAAAAAAGTGCCTCACAAAAGAAGAATAAAACGAGGATTTGTGAAGAAAAATTACAGAGGATTTCTATATAAACCAAGAAGGGACTGGTTTTCCTTTGCTAAATAAGGAAACTTTCCTTTTCCTCCTGTAAACAAACTCCTGTTTTCACAAGACTCTACATCATCCGATGTATTAAAGCGATTATTACGTTTTAAATATGGATATTTTTCTTACACAAACATGTTAGGCACTTTTAATTAAGGATGGATGCATTTTAGTGGACTTGTTTTGGACTGATGAAGAGAAACACCTGCTCATTGCCATAACAAAGCTTAGGAAAGCCAGGATAATTTTGAATATAACTCAGATTGGATTCATCTGAAAGAAGGAAGTCATATACACCTAGGATGCCTGGAGGGTGAGTAAATAATGAGCTAATTTTCTTTTTTGGGTGAACTAACCCTTTAACACCCTTTTTCAAGATCATGATTTTAAAATGTTTATGAGTGTAAGTGAATCATTGCTCTATTTTAATATTTTCACCTCCACTAGTGAACAAATGAGCTTTTAATATTTCAAATATTACATGTAGGGTCTCAATTAAGATGATTTGATAAAAGATGCACGCATAGTAATAATTAGCAAAATGTTTTAGTTTTAGAGAGAGCATGTCAACTTGCCAAAAAGTATTCTACTTGAACTCTCCTCCTGCCTGTTCACAACCCAAATGACTAAAACCTTTGCAAATGTTAAATGTTATTCAGTCTTTTGTGTTTTGCTATTTTTTTTTCTTTTGCATTATGCTTGCAATATAGAAGCGTCATTTTAATAGATCATTCTGTGCGGAGCAGATTCTTTGTTAGGGTCCATTATCCTCCTCTGGAGATGAAAATATATGTTTTAGAAAAGTGCTTCTTTTTGAGGCCAGATGACAATTACGTCTGAATATGACGGCTCTGTTGTTCATTTCTGCTCTTGAATACCTACAGTAATAGTGGTGATAAAGCCATTCTGATCTTACAAATGTTTGCTGTGGTTTAGATTTTTACTGTCTTCAGCTTTATTCAACTTTATTTACAATTATTTTACTTTTTTGTATTTTACAATACATTTTGTTCGTCACTAGTTAGACCTTAGTTAATATGTGTTAAAATAGTTAAAAATGTGAAAAAAGTAAACTCAAAATGTGTTTTTTAAGTGAATGTGTGAATATCTCTGCATCGTATATTTTTATTTAATCTTTTTCTTCAAGCAAAACTTTCAACAAAAAGATATTTGTTAGGGTTAAGCAAATGTAAGCTTTTACAACTTTTTACACTTTAATTTTTAAATGCTTTAAATGCCATGTTCTGCTGAATGTCATCTTTAAAAAGACATTTAAGTTCTTACGTGTGACTTGCCACTGCAAAAAATTCTTACTTAGATTTTTTGTCTTGTTTCAAGCCATAATATCTAAAAATTCTTGAATCAGGAAAGACAAGTAAAAATTATTATCTTGTTTTAAGTAATAACAAGTCAAAATGAAGTGAGTTTTTGCTTAAAACAAGCTAAATAATCTGCCAGTGGGGTAAGAAAAATAATCTTATTTCAATAGAAAACTAGATTTTTTTTTTTTTTTACCTGATTTGCGGATTATTTTGCTTGTTTCAAGCAAAAATGCATTTAATTTTGACTTGTTCTTCCTGATTCTAGAATTTTTAGATATTATGGCTGGAAACCAGACAAAAAATCTAAGTAAGAAAAGCATTTTTTGCAGTGGCAAGTCACACTTATACTTAAATGTCTTTTTAAAGATGCCGTTCAGCTGAACATTTTTTTCTGAAAACAAGACAAAAAATCTAAGTAAGAAAAGCACTTTTACAGTGTCCAAATACATATCTTCTTGAACTCAGTAGCATTTCTTGATAATACATAGTAAATTGCTAATGATGTTGAGAATCTGTCTGTGTTCAGTATCTGTCTGATAGCATTATTCTGAACAGACACAGACTCCTGGTCAGTGACAAACAGCGGATCACCTTATTTGCTCCCAGTAAAGTGAGGATTTCATTGGGACTCCCTGGACAACGAGGGTGAAAATGAAAGCAGTATTTAATGAGAGCGGTGTAATGATTTGGGCCACGAGAGGGACTGAAAGAACAGATGGACTGAATGAATAATGCATTTTATAATCTTCTCTAAGTCAAGCATGCAGTTTGTGTGACGGCTGATATCATTTAAACTTCAGTCCTCCTATAGTCTGAGAGAATCTGAAGGAGCAGGAACAGAGAGGTGAGAGTGAAGTGAACTCAGACAGTGACAGACTTATAAATGCACACTATGAATGACAGAGTTCAGAAAAATGCATGAGGGTCAGCAGTGTGAATATAAAATGCAGTTTATACAATGTGACCAGAATACAGCTTTTGAATGATTTAATTTTTCAATTTAAACCAAAACATGTCTACACTCTTAAAAATAAAGATGCTTCACAACGCCATAGTAGAACCTTTTTTGTCTAAATGGTTCCATAAAGAACCTTCAACATCTGAAGAACCTTTCTGTTTCACAAAAGGTTCTTCGGATTATAAAGAGGTAAGAAAGAGATGGTTCTTTAAAGAACCTTTGACTGAATGGTTCCTTATGGAACCAAAAATGGTTCTTCTATGGCATGGCAACCTATTAAAGCACCTTTATTTTTAAGAGTGTTTGAGAAATTGTCTGTAGCCTGGAAAAAAGAATGTTGGAGTAGTTTATAGCATCATCTTTTATTATTATTTTTCAAAGAATAAGCAGTGAAGCAGTTTTGTTTTAAAATGAAACCAAAGTCAATGTGGCATGAAGTTATTTTGTTGTCATATGAGAATTTTGTGTGTGTTTTTGTCTTTATTTAGGAACCATTCTATTGCTGCAAAATTTTTGTATTTATTTTGTTAATGTTCTCATTAAATTATAAAAACGTTGTTTCAGAATGTTCTCTGAACACTCAATAAATTTCTTGTTTTTTTTCCTCGTTACGTAAATGTTATGGGCGTATTCCATCTGATCATTCTTCAAACATAGGAATGCAACTTTTAAATGTTAATTTAAAATGTTCTGAAACAAGTAACAGTTAAACAGTAGCATTAAAAAAGCAACATTTAAAAAAAATGTTACACAGATGTCCAATACAAATGTATCAATTTGTAAAGTATCAATAAAATGTATCCAATGTAAACATTTATGACCATACTAGATGTCAGATATTGAACATACAGTGATTTGAGTTGACTACACTCTTAAAAATAAAGGTGCTTCACAATGCCATAGAAGAACCTGTTTTGTCTAAATGGTTCCATAAAGAACCTTAAACATCTGAAGAACCTTTCTGTTTCACAAAAGTTTCTTTGTGGTGAAAGAAGGTTCTTCAGATTATAAAAAGGTAAGAAAGAGATGCTTCTTTGTGGAACCAAAAATGGTTCTTCTATGGCATCGCTGTGAACAACCATTTAAAGCACCTTGGTGAGTTTAACAGTAGGCTACTCTGAAATGATGTTTTATTAGCGTTGACCTTGCGCCACCACTCGCATGAAAACGAGTCTCTCGGACGGTAGAGTCCCTCCCATGGTTATGAATAATACATGACATTACAGTTGGTCAGGGCAGAGTATATGTGTGTTTGTGCAACGCGGAGCGCCACATTGACGCCTGCGATCAGCCGGTCACGTCGCGTCGCGTTCACACTGCAGTGGCGCATCGCTTTCATTTGACTCTCGCAGCGGCTCAGTGACGGATACAGACAAACACTGGCGCTGCTGACATGTAGAGCGGAGAAACCGGCCAGTGCTCAGCCCGAGAGTCCGCGGAAGGGAACGGAAGCCGTATACAGTGGCTGGTGGAGGGCTGTCATGAGAAAAAGCACGCGAAGGAAACATCACTGAGGTTACACCGGTGCCGACGCGAACGGAGGAAGGTGGGACGGAAAGTAGAAGATAAGGAAGGTACGTGTGTGTGTGTGTGTGTGTGTGTCACTAACCACAGTGTTGCCAGAGCGAGGCCAGAAGGTAAATAGTAACCCAGTGTAGAGCCTGTCCTGTACCTGATTTCACATTGACGGCTGATATTTGACAAACATATGGTTGACTTGTCAGCTTTTACGAAAATTACCATGGTAACAGTTTCCGCAAATACCAGTTTGTACAGTAGTTGTTGTTGCTAATGAATAAATCAGTGGGTCTGGTTGCAGACTCTGGTCACGAATACCAACTTTCCAATTGAACTTGGTATTTTGGTAGCCTATATTGGTGGAAAAAGACTTTTTATTATTGGTTAGTAAGGAATTTGTTAAGTTTGAGTGTGGGGTGTATTGAAGAAGTAGTTCACTTCCAGAAAATAAATGTTTTGAGGAAAACATTTTAGGATTTTTCTCCATATAGTGGACTTATATGATGCCCCTGTGTTTGAACTTCCAAAATGCATTTTTTTAATGCAGATTCAAAGGGCTCTCCAACTTCAGAATCATCCTACATCACTGTTTTATTGTTTGATCTTCTTTGCGCATTCACTTTGTAAACACTGGGTCTGTACTTCTGCAGAGATGTAGGATGATTTTGAAGTTGGAGGAGAAAATGAGATGGGAGTTTTTCAGCATACCCTAACTGTATTGAACCAGAGTGCACAGAGTATGCATGCGCATCACAGAGCTAGACAAGTATTTTAAAGTATATGCATTTTTTTTTTTTTAAGAAAATGACTAATCGAGATTAGATTAGACCCTTCTTCCTCGGCTGGGGTCGTTTAGAGTCCTTTGAAGCTGCATTTAAACTGCATTTTGGAAGTTCAAACTCGCAGGCACCATAAAAGTTCACCATAAGTCCACATAAACAAGTGTTTGTACCAATTAATGATGTTCAGTGCACTTCCAGTTGTTGAAGTTAGTGCATCTGTGAACTCCTGATCATTCTGTGCATATATCAGGGTTTTTTACATGATTAATTGCCTGTTGATGAATTTCAATTACATGTGCTTGTGTTAGTGTGAATCATGCAGCATCCTAAATACTGCAAGTCTTTATATAACTGTCATTTTTAGGTCAGTTTCAAGTTTTTTACGATCTGGCTGTCTATGTTTGGTAATGGTTGATACAGATGATTTTTTATCCCTGTAAATTAGGTTACAAGTTGGCATGAAGTCTTTTCAAAAATGCATGATATATCTTATAAATAATGAATAATTAATTTGTCTGCTTTTTTAACCTCCATATCAATGAGCCATTTCTGATGTTTCTGCACTTCTAACTAAAGATATTTTATCCTGAGCTTTAATAAACTCAATCAAATGTGGTGCAGGTATAGTATAGTTTCAAGATTTCTGTAATTAAAGGATTACTCCACTTCCAAAATAAAAAATTCCTGATGACTTACTCACCCCATGTCATCCAAGATGTTCATGTCTTTTTTTCTTCAGTCGTAAAGAAATAATTTTTTTTGAGGAATACATTACATGATTTATCTCCATATAGTGGACTTCAATGGTGCTCAAGGAATTGAAGGTTAAAAATGCAGTTTCATTGCAGCTTCAAAGGGCTCTAAATGATCCCAGCCGAGGAATAAGGGTCTTATCTATTGAAAAAAGGCGATTTTGAAGTTGGAGGAGAAAGATGGGAGTTTTTTTGACATACACTAACTTTCTTGAACCAGAATTCACAGAGTATGCATGTGCATCACAGAGCTAGACAAGACCAGCATTTGAGGTTAAAAATATATAAATTGTAAACTTTTTAATAAAATAACCAATCGTTTCGCTAGATAAGACCCTTATGAACCTTCAATTCCTTGAGCACCATTGAAGTCCACTATATGGAGAGAAATCCTGCAATGTATTCCTCAAAAAACGTAATTTCTTTGCGACTGAAGAAAAAAAGACATGAACATCTTGGATGACATGGGGGTGAGTAAATTATCAGGAATTTTTTTTTTTGGAAGTGGAGTAATCCTTTAATCCTGAGCTTTAATAAACTCGATCAAATGCAGCGCAGGTATAGTATAGTTTGAAGATTTGTGTAATTAAGGCTAATGTTATTTTATCATGCTTGCTCTGGTTTCTATTAGCGTGGCCGGACGTCACACTGTGAGTTGAACAGGAACTCAACAGGAGCTGGTGTGCTGAGATAAAGTCCACATGTCCTGCTCTTTTTAGATGAGACATGTGGACATGTGTGACTTGTAATCTCTTGCTTGGGTTTTATAGGTAGCAGTGTAAAGTTTGTGGCATGTTTTTCCACATATCTCTTCTAATGGTATTAATCAAGAGTTTAGAAGGTTTGTTTTTAAGTGATGCTTAGGGACCCATTTCAGTCTGTCATGCCTGACCAGTAAAACTGATTCACCAATGCATCACAATTCTCCCTCAGACAATACTGGATTGATCCACAGAGAAATGTTTTTAGAATGTTCAGTAAATTATTAAGAACTCTGTTAACTGAAATACATAAGCTGAAGAAAATATAATATTTTTTGAATGGGTTTATTGAACCTTTAGAGAAAATATAAAAGAAGCTCTATGGAGAATATGGAGATCAAAAAACACCTCAATTTTATTGGCACAAAATGTATTTGTTTATTTATTATGCATATGTTTATTTGGCAAAAAAGTTAAAATTCTAAGAGCTAGTAAATCAATAATAGTTTTATAACAGAAAAACAGACTGTTTACAAAAAATGCATGTTAATATGTTAGTATTTTAGTAATATAATTTTTAAATGCTTAGCGTTTTGAACAAAGCTCTGTAGTTTCAAAACATAAAATGCAATGCAACAATGATGATTGAGAGATTAAGAAATAAATGTTCCTCAAAAGCCTGATGATCATATTTGATACTGACATGATCAAAAATAAGAAAAAAAGGATGCATGGATAATCAAGTTAACTTGCTTCAGTCCAGTAAATGTTCATCCTGAAAGATTACTAACAATATCAAAGTTGCTTTTACATTTACTTTATAAAAATCAGTAAAGATTTGAGAGCGAAAAGACATGTGAAGCAAAAGGCCCTTTGCTTGAAAAGTATGAATTATCAATCAGACGACGAAGGTGTGGAGAAGATTGTGTGCAACAGGTTTAACAGCAAAGTTTCTCAACACAGTAGTGGTTCATTTGCACCATCCACAGTGTTTATATATGTTTATAGCCAAGAACTAAATTGCTCTTCACATATGCTGAATTGTTTTGGTGTTGTATTGTCACTCCCTGAATGGAAATCAGATTGTGATTTGCACTCCTAGTCTTCTCGCTTATACGTCGTTCTTACCTTCTGCTTGGTTCTTTAGTGCACTAGCTTGTGCTATTATGTAGCAAGTGCTTCTAGCTTGTTCTGCTTGCTCTCACTCCCCGTGGTTTCTGGCTCATTTGCTGTTACGAGGGCAGAAACGCTCCTAATGTGCCGGAAGTAGAGGCAGAGGTGGGTTTCAGTCCTGTGGGCTTCTGCTGAGTCATCTTCTCTGGGTGATGAGGAAAATGGAGCCAATCGGAGAGGCAGAACCACAGCGCTGTAGGCCGGGAATGCACTTGGCTGTGGGATACGAGAAACCTGATTTTCACAGCAGGCATGAGAGTGTTCAGATGTGAGTGGTAATGTTCAATTTGTAACACAAAGAGAGAAAGGGAGAATGTATACTGTTTACTCCATCTCAGAATGTTTGCAAATTGCTGGTTTGGGTGTTTTTGGGCTGTAATGAAGCATCAATGACGTACAATTCATTGCAGCAATTTTTTGCTTCTTTTACACACAAATTATGATTACAGGTAGATTACCGATTAATAAAGACTGATTTTCAAACTGTTCCTTGGACAATGCTATGTTATAACCTCAAAACATTTGTAAACTATTTTATTTTCGCATTTGTATTGCATAACCAGATTCATATGTGACCCTGGAGCACAAAACCAGTTGTAAGTAGCACAGGTATGTTTGTGGCAATAGCCAACAATACATAGTATAGGTCAAAATTATTGATTTTGCTTTTATGCCCCAAATCATTAGGATATTAAGTAAATATCATGTTTCATTTTGTAAATTTCCTACCTTAAATACATCAAAACTTAATTTATTAATTAGTAATATGCATTGATAAGAACTTCATTTGGACAACTTTAAGAAATTTTCTCAATATTTAAAAATTTGTTGCACCCTCAGATTCCAGATTTTCAAATATTGTCCTATCCTAACAAACCATACATTAATGAAAGCTTATCTATTCGGCTTGTATGTATACATCTAAAAAAATGACCCTTATGATGTTTTTGTGTTCCAGTGTCACATATATTTGGCTTTTCTGATGTAGTAAACTTGCTCGGTAGCGGACCCGGTACAGCATTTACTTGTGATGTGAAGAGATCAGCTGTGAGTCCTGTCAGACACTAGTCGTGATAAAAGAGCAGAAGCTAATTAAAATAGCTTTGTTGCTTCAGAAAATGTGTTTTTATCTCACATTTGTTTTAGTTAACACTGTCATTTAGGTTTAGGCTTGGGTTTAGGGTTATTTTTAAGCATTAAGAACAGTTTAGTATGGAAGCCTATTTCCGCCACTGCATAAAAAATAAAAAATTGTAAATGCACAATTGCGAGAAATTAAGTCAGAATTGCGATATATAGACTTTTTTCTCACAATTGCGACTTTGTGTCTAGCAGTTCTGACCTTTTTTTCCCAATTGGGAGTTTGTATCTCACAATTCTGATTTTGTGGGAAATAAACTTGCAATTGCAAGTTATAAAGTCCTATTCTGAGGAGAAAAAGAAGACTGATATGTTCTCAGAATTGCGAGTTTATATCTCGGAATTCTGACTTTATAAGTTGCAATTGCGAGTTTATATCTTAGAATTCTGACGTTTTTTCTCGCAATTGCAACTTTGTAGCTCACAATTGTGACTTTTTTTCTCAGAATTGTGAGATATAAAGTTACGAGTTATAAAGTCAGTTACAAAGAAAAAAAAGACTGATATATTCACAGAGTTGCAAGTTTATATCTTGGAATTCTAACTTTATAAGTTGCAATTGCGAATTCACATCATGCAATTTATAACACGCAATTGTGAGTTTATATCTCACAGTTCTGAGAAAAAAGTCAAAATTGTGAGATAAATTATAAAATGTAATAAAATGTTGACATTTTACTTTGAAAGTTGTGTAAAGCACAAGAAGAAATGTAATTTCGTTTTGCAGGAATGTTGCCACATGTTTTATTCTCACTGTATAATGGAATCTGCTCCGTTCTTATAGATTTATTGTTTCTGAAATGACAGTGAAGTTGGGTAAGGTCAACTAAGTTTCAAAAAGTCATGAAGTTGAACTAGTTTACTCTGATTTGATCTGCTTTGTTTATAGTGAGTTTTATTTTATTTTATTTTATTATATTTATGTTATTATATAGCCTAATTTTACCCATTAACAGTACATTTGTTAAATGTATAAAACTGTATAAATATGGACATTACAGTGGGTCACGATCTCTGGATGTGTTATGAAACCTATTAAAAACAAGATTTTTGTTGACGTTTGTTGATCAGATTTTTATGTTTCATCAGATACTTACACCATTTACTGATTGTACCTAGAAAGTAGGCTAAATCCATAACAAAGGTGCACCATGCAGTGTATTGAGAAATTTAGTTAAGGTATTCAACGAAGGTCAAAACAGTAGAGGAGAAACGTTATGATGCAAAAACATACAAGAGTCACAATCACAGACGTTCCCATCCGGACAGGATTAGATTCTCAGAGGACACCTGAATTATTCAACAACAATAGGTAATTTGCTCCATCATTTTTGCATCGCCTGTGTGAGAAAAAAAAACAGATGTGTTTGATTCAGGTGGGATTAAAATCACAAAGTACATCTGTGAAACACAAATGCACCTGACCTCCTCTGGGAAAACTAGCTCTGAATAGGGCTAGAGCTGCCGCTGAATAGAATTTTGTGCTCTTTTTCTTTCAGATATTCAGTTATATGAAGACATGCATGTATGCTTGCCCTTACAAACAAGTTGATTCAAGTGTGCTATTAGTATACTTCTTTTAAAATAAAAAATAGGAAAGTATACTTTCAGTATACTATTTATGAACTTCTTAGAAGTGTGCTTTATATACTTCTCAGAAATATACTTAAAATGACATTAGAAAAAGTCTAAGTATATTTGAGCTGTACTTGTGCTCTGAGAATCTGTGTTTTGATTGTTATCCGCTAGGAGCTCTGTTACACATCTTCTGAACCGAATTTACAAAACACAAGTGAAGAAGAAACTGAAACAACAGATGCTTCCACATGTAATCGAACACAATCATCAGACAGAAAACAGCATCAAAACCATAGATATGGAAAACTGTGGAACGTTATGGAATAAAATGTCCACCCATGAAGAGGAAATAATGACTGTCAAGCTTTGGGCTGTTGATCAACTCCATCTACGTTTGATTATCATCAATAGACTTTTAGCTTTTTGTTCAAAATGTTGTTTATTTATTTATTTATTTATGAAACATACCCACATTCAAGTGTTTATAAAAAAAAAACTAATGCATGAAGCTAGACCTGGCTACCCTGTTCTTTCTTTTGATGGTTTGTATGTTCAGATATTCATATCACAAAATATATACAAATTAATACCTTAATAGGGACATGATGTAAAGTTCACTTAAAGAAAACTTATGAGTATACTTGCAGTATAAAACTACTGAACTAGTAGTTTACTGACACTATACTTTACATTTTTAAGTGCACTAAAATGCGTGAAAAGGTATTTAATTAGTAAACTATCAGTATATCTATAAGTTCACTTTTAGTATACCTGTAGTACAAACTGAAAACATAGATGTAAACTAGTTGTGTACTCAAAGTTTACTACTGTTATACTACAGTTTAAAGTATCTTTTAAATACTAGAAAGTGGGCCAATTTAGTCCCAGGGAGTACTGAAATAGTACACTTAAAAGTATACTACTAGTGCACTGATATTTGTATACTTAATTGTAAACTATACTTGAACTTTACTTAAGTATGCTTAATAAAATTAACTTGAAGTATACTTGTGTTTGGTAAGGGTGTGTATGTTTCTGTCAGGAAGTGTGCAGTAAATGCTGAGCAAATCCCTGCGGCGCTTAACCTCTACAACGGCTGCTTCTTAACCAATTAGCCAGCTGCCGCTGTTGTCCCAGCAGATAATTAAGGGTAAATATGGTCATGTGTGTGCGTTTGTGTGTCAGACTAGCTCAATCTGTGTGATTCATTAGTTTGTAACAATTATGGTCAGCTGTGCTCTGAAGGATGTCATTGTCACAGTCCAGATCTGTTAAAAATGCCATTTCTGACATGTATGTTTTTGACTTTATAATTGATTTGGACTACTTAAGTGAATTTAAAGTTTACTAAACTATTATATTTCCAACATGTATGGTTATTTTGTATATATTTGATAATAGTTATATAATATATATTTGAGTAGTTTAAATGTGTGTAGTGATTCAGTCTGTGGTGTTTGGGCAGGTTAAGCCGTTCTCAAGAACACTCTTAGACTGGAGTGCCTATGGAGGTCTAAAAATACACACACCTGCCTATAAAACACTCAAGCACATTCCCCATCTGTCTGTGCATTATGAATAAATCCTGTAATTTTGTCCGCTGGAGATTGTTCTGTAATAGCCAATCCGCGTAATTGAATTCCCTGTGCGTGTCCAATCCATTTCTCTGGTCAGGGTGGTTATTTGCCTCTGATATTTCTATGATAAGTCGTACCGCTTTTTCTCATGCATCACATTAGTCTGATTTGTTTTCTAACCAGTGTAATATTTCCTTTATGTAAGGTTGACGTGAGCCGCAATCCCTGCGAGAGCACATTTCCCCTCGAAATCTCGACAATTCACTTCTGCACAGGCATTTGTTCAGAGTTTTAATTTCCTCTGTATTGCTCAGATTTTATTATTTAATTTTGAGAGTCTCTGATTGTTTTAAATGGTTTTATTCAGCTTTTTATTTCTGATCTTTTTTTTTTTAGCTCTTTGTGATCATATCCCAGAGAGGGCATTCATTTCAGCTTGGATAAATAACTATTTATGTATTTGCTCTAATTGTGTTTTTTTAGAGGGATTTTCATTTTAACAAAAACACCATTATAACCAAAAATCTAGTTGAAAATAATCAGATATGTTTCACAATTTTATCAAATAAACACAAGGAAGAATTATATTTAATTATTGTGAGTTAAAACAGTTAACAGCAATATTTGGCTACATGTATTATTATAAAATACTATATATTGCACATACCTGTATATTCATATACACCATTTTTGATGTACATTAAAAATGGTGACACAAATGAATCATTTAATATTTGAATCAAATGTTTGAATTGTTTAATTAAAACAACCAGTTTGATCTGATTCACTGAAATGAAGTCAATCTAATTATGAGTCATCTGTTTTTGTGGATCAAACTTCATACAGTAGATTGGACAGAATCTTCTTTTGAGGGCAGTTGGAAGCATTGGAAAAGGGACTTTGGAGTGATTTGTCAGGATGAAGGGATCCAGCCAATAGAAAAGCTTCAAAAGTATTTCCTCTCAATGCTTAATGGGCTCCCAGTTCATTTCTTGATCAAATGTGTCGCTGGCAAGGAAAAAGACGCAAATATTTTATTCAGCTATGCCGATTTTGCCATATGCTGCCTACGTTCCATATGCTTCCTTTTGAATCCATACTGAAGAGTTTATATTTAGACCCTGAGCGTATGAATGGATTCTATGCACTGTTACATATGTTTGTGGAAAATACATGAATGCATGTATAGAGTCAGTTAATGTTATCTGACATTTTTTTCACATATGTGATGTTTTTGACTATATAAGTGATTTTAACCAAAATCTAATTTACTAAATGTTGACATTATCAACATCTAAATGGATTCAAATCTATTAAACTATATGATATTTTTGACATGTACCATATAATACAATTTAGAAAATAGAATAAATCGATATATATATACCATATAATTGATCATTTTGACTGTATAAGTGATCTTAACCCAAATCTAATCTACTGAAATTACATTTTTTACATTTGAATGGATTAAGTGCATGATAATACAACATTTATAGAGAATAAAGCCATTTATCCAGCTTTATCATCAACTTGGAAGTAAGCCTACACTCTTAAAAATAAAGGTGCTTCACGATGCCATGGAAGAACCTTATTTGTCTAAATGGTTGCATAAAGAACCTTTAACATCTGAAGAACCTTTCTGTTTCACAAAAGGTTCTTTATGGCAAAAGAAGGTTCTTCAGATTATGAAAAGGTAAGAAAGAGATGGTCCTTTAAAGAACTTTTGACTGACAACATGCAGTAAACAGTAACGGGTTTGCACTACAAATCAATGTGTTCATAATTACGATAATACATTAAAATAGTGCAACTAAAAATAGCTGGATGAGAACAGAAACCAAACCCACATAATTTACAAATGGCCACAGCCACTCTCACATGAAGATAAAGGTTGATACAACAATTCTTTATAGTCCCTGAATCTGTTTGGCTGAGAGAAGTGTGATATTCTGGTGATACTGGAGCTCTAATCGTTTCACTGTTTGTATCACTCCGCTTGTGGTATTTCTTACAGCGAGTGTGGATGCTCAAATCTGCTATAATCTTGTAAATTATATGATGTTTTATTAACAAGGTTTGGGAGGAGCATGATCAGATAATCAACCTGGCCCAGGTGGAGCTCATCAGCCAATCACCTTAACCTCTGTTCCATGACGGTTTTCTAGCATCCCGCCCCCACCCCAACGCCTCACTCTCTATTTAAGTCATCCCAGTTCGGGATGGGGGGAGTTCTCTGGTTCGGGCTCCATCCCGAGCTCGGAGCCCTCCCTCAGGACAGCACGCCAAATATGCTTATTAAATTGCCTTATCACATTATATGAAAGTGCGAACTCGTGAAACTATTTTTGTGTCATGGAATGTAGTTTTAAGAGTCTTTTAGGTGGAAATGTACTTGTTTAGACTTAAACTGTATGCTGTATATCAGAGCACTGCCTTTGTACTTTTGACCGAATTGCCTAGCAACTTTTTATTAAATATTATTTTTCAATAAATATTGTGAATATGAGATTGAACTGAAGAATGATTGCTGTATCAGATGCAAGTAATCACACTCGCTTAGTCAGTCTCTCTCTCACAATACTCTACATAATACAGTAAGCTTTTAAAACAGTAATATAGTACATTTTCAATGAAGCAACTTAATATTTCCTTGTTACAAGTTCTAAAGTCAAGTTTTGGAATTAGTAACAGAGGCTTAGGCTCAGCTGTGGCAGAAGGAAAAGAGGGTTTTAAAGACACTCTATTGTTGTTTCTTATGTATTTACACACTCGTGCCATCAAACTGTTGTATAAATGCAATATCACACTTGTAGCCATGCAGTATGGCTGTATATTGGCACGCTGTGCTGATTATATACAGACATATCGCACTGCGACTTGTGTGATATTTTTTTTCCTTCTTTGTATTTGAGTATGGTTGTATTACAATGATGTTTTGAGTTTATGCCCCAAAAGTATTAAAGATAAGAGACTAAAAGCATGGTGTATTATTATTTTTTTTAATATATTTTGGACTAAATGAACAGAACTGTGCAAAAAATGAGCAACATGTAGCTGACCCACAGTCATTTTCCTAAAATAAACCCAGGTTTGTCTGCTGGGTCATGAACCACCCTGAGGATGAAAATAAATAAGTAAAAAAAGACCAATTGTAAGATAGTGTAATATTACTCAGTAATTACTAATGCAATCAGTGTTTGTTCCTTACGCACTTACAAAATTGAACGTTTCTGATGAATCGAAAGAAGAAAAGAAATAGTTTGAAATATTCATTGAAGCTGTCTGATAATAAAATCTTTTGATGGATGAAGTCATCTTTTGAAGGCAGTGGAAATGTGAAGAATATCAAGCAGTTAGACATTAATTGCAGATTGCTGTGGTTTGTTGTGTTTGTGTGGTGATCACGATGCTTCTCTCTCGTGTCGTAACATCTCCTCCAGAGGCGTTTATGAGCTAATGAACACGCAGGGCTTGAGCTCAGCCGGGTCTCCCTCAGGTAGCAGCTCTGATTCATACATATTTAATGTGTGAATTTACTCATTTTCATCAGCGGCTGACTATCTGTCTCCACGTTTGCTATCTAGTTAATGACACCAATTTAAAGGCGCTCGTCAGATTTTGATGGGCAAATGCAGCGCTTGTCTGTGTGATGGTGCGATTACAGTCTGGCCTGTGTTTGTACACTGATGACGGCTGGAGAAACAGTCAACGAGAGCGGATGTGTAAAACAGAGATGAGCGTTTGAGGAGGTAACAGTCATTTTCAGGTTATCGCCGGTCCACCTACAGACCTGCCTTCATCTCTGAAGAACTGATGAGCTTTGAATCACTTCATGAGTCACTCAGGCTCGGAGGAACAGACCCCGATGCCCCGTAAAACAGCTTCAAACGTAACCCAGTCTGTGATTAAAAGCCTCGTTGGGGCTCGTTAGAGTTGACGTGGTCTCGTTTCAGTCCAGGATTGATTGCATGATGAACAAGCCGCTGGAAAACCATTTTACTTCTGTAATATGATGGGTTTGCTTGTGAAACACGATAAGTGGAGACAACGTTTCTATGCTTTTTTTTTGTTTTTGCATTGTGCATCGTTACATTGGATTTTAGTATTATAATAACACAGCATTTATTCAAACTAAGTAAGTTGCATAATAATAATTCTATAGCAAATTGCATTTATATTTGCAGTTATGTATTTGGAAGGTGGTTTTATCCAAAGTGACTTGATTTGCTTTCGAAGTATACTTGAATAAGTTCAAATAATAATATAGTAAAATCATAGTTCATTTTAAAATGTTAATGTATTTGGTTAATACTATCAATAATCACCTTTTCAAATCATTAGTCAACAAAAACTGATCTCATTTTTGCTTTGTTTGTTTGTTTGTTTATTGACTGATTTATTTATTTATTTACTTTCTTGAGGAAGGAGATGATTTTATTCATAAAATTTGTGATGTGATTTGTGATGTTTTGATGAAATATGATAAGAAATTATAACGAAATTTAAATTATTCTTATTAACTTTTGTTAATAAAAGCAATATTATTAAAATAAATAATTAAATAAATACTGAAAATATACAATTAAATGCTAATTCAAAATGTAAATATTATGGCTGTAATTAGACAATACTACAATAACACTGATGGATTGATTATATATATAATATCATTATCAAAAAAAATTTTTTCATTTAATTTATTTATTAATCTATATTTTTTTCTCAGCATTGTTTGTTTGTTTGTTTATTTATTGATCAATCGATTGATTGATTTATTTTCTTACTTTTTGAGGAAGGAGATGGTTTTATCCATAAAACAGGGATTTGCGATGTTTTGATGAAATATGATAAGGAATTATAACAAAATTGAAATTATTCATAATTTTCGTTATTAAAAAATAAAAAAATAGAAAGTTTAAAATAAATTGTAAGTACCAAAATTACTCAAAAATGAAATAAATGTAAACTGAAGCTACACCATGGCAAAATTATTAAAATAAATAATTAAATAAACAAATGCTAATTAATAAATGCTAATTCAAAATATAAGTAATATGGCTGTATTTAGACAATACTACAATAACACTGATGGATTGATTAAATATATAATATCAATAAATATTTAGCTATTTATGAATCTATTTTTTTTTCTCCGTGTTGTTTGGCTGTTGTTCCTCCAAAAAAAGTCTTTATTCTCTATTTCCCTGGACTGTAAAAGAAGTGAATAAAGCGGGTGACATTATTTATTGATTGATCAAATTAATTATTTATTTACTTTTTTGAGAAAGGAGATGATTTTATCCATAAAGCAGTTTTTGTGATTTGTGATGTTTTGATGAAATATGATGAGAAATTATAACAAAATTAAAAATATTCTTATTATCTTTTAAGTAAAAAAAAAAACTTTGTTTTAAGTAAATTTAAAAAAATAAATAAATTTTAAAGTACTCAAAAATGAAATAAATGTAACTGAAGCTATACAAAAAACCCACCTCATAGCAAAATTATTAAAATAAATATAAATAAATAAAAAATACTGAAAATATACAATTAAATGCTAATTCAAAATACAAATAATATGGCTTTATTTAGACAGTACTACTGTAAACATGATTAGATGTACTGATGAATTGATTATATAATATAATTAACAAAATTTGTTTTTAAATTAATTTAATTATTGATGAAAGCAAGTTTAGCTTCTTTCTCTCTTTCTTTCTTTCTTTCTTTCTTTCTTTCTTTTAATACTGTTTCAAGGAAGGAGATGATTTTATCCATAATATAAAATTAAATATAAGAAATAACAAAATTGAAATTATTCTTATTCATTTTCTTTAATTAAAAAATAGTGCTAATTAAATGCTAATATACAATATTATATATGTATATCTATATAAAACCTTTCTTTCTTTTATTGCTGTTTCCATGTTTTTCTCAGTGTTGTCATATGTTGTGTGTATATGAATATACATGCATTTTGGGATCTTACATATTTCCGGTCAACAATCTCTCTGCTGTGCTTATTTGCAGCACCCTTTTGTCAGCAAACCCGGTGAGATTTGTCTGATTTAGATTGAAAATTGACTGAATATTCAGAGGGGATTGGAATATGAAGATACAGAGTCTAGCAGAGCCTGTTGTTTGGCTGATGTTCCTCCCCAAAAATGTCTTTATTTCCCAGGAGAGTGAAAGATGTGAATAAAGCAGGTGACAGCACAGGACGTGTGATATTGCATCAGTCGGAGAGAGATTGAGGTTACGCTGAGGTAATTGTGTTTTTTTATGAAGCTGCTTGTCTGCTTGACTCTTCATTTTACTGTGAGGTATTGCTATTGTTCTGGTTTGTGTTTGAAAGTGTGGAGTCTAATTTCGAGTGGCACAGTATTCCCTCCGTATAATAGAAATGTGCTTAGCGGATTATATTTTACAATGCAGCACTTGGCACCAGACACTTTCCCTTGTCAAGGAAGAGCCTCATTGTTTCTCTGCAGATGCATGAGGCTCTGACTGATGGATGCGGCTTTACGAGACGCCACGGATACAGCTAGGCCTATAACACAACAATTAGAGGCCTGTCACCTTTGACCTTTAACCCTGACCTGATTAAATGTGTAATAAAATTAACTAGTAAATGGATTAACTGCATCTGGTGGTCTGTGGTAAGCGACAGACTAAGGATTGTCAAACCACACTCGAGATTTAAACATTTTTTATAAAAGTTTTGGTATTTTAAAAACATGGATAACACTTTTTCATAAGGTTCTCTTTTAGTAACATTAGTTAAAAGCAAGCATGCACTAACAGTAAATAATATATGTCTTACGGCTTTTATTAAACTTTGTTAATGTTGCTTAATAACAAAATATCTGTTCATTGTTTGTTCATGTTAGCTCACAGTGCATTAACTAACATTAAATATAAAATGTAGAAAAATCTATAAAATATGTGACCCTGGAAAACAAAACCAGTCTAAAGTAGCACAGGTATATTTATAGAAATAGCCAACAATATATTGCATGGGTCAAAATGATCTATTTTTGGGATATTAAGTAAAGATCATGTTCCATGAAGATGTTTTGTAAATTTTCTACCATAAATATATCAAAACTTAATTTTTGATTAGTAATATGCATTGCTGAGAACTTCATTTGGACAACTTTAAATGCGATTTTCTCGATATTTGGATTGTTTTGCACCCTCAGATTGTAGATTTTCAAATAGTTGTATCTAACAAACCATACATCAATGAAAAACTTATTTAGTCTGCTTTCATATGATGCATACATCTCGATTGAAAAAATAAATAAAAAATAGCATTATGACTGGTTTTGTTGTCCAGGGTCACAAATATGAGAAATATATAAGAATAAAATTTCAGGTAGTTCCCAAAACATCATTTATCATTTTGATTTAGTTTAACTTGATGTGCTAAAAACTAAAACTAGAACAAAATTAGTACAAATGTAAAGATATATTAGAATTAAAAAGTAATACAAATTACAAAAACTTACATTTAATGAAAACAAAAAAATATATATTAATTTATAAAATTAATAAAAACTAGTCTTGGTATTAAAATAATGCTGGTCAACAATTAGTGTAAATGAGTGAATGATAAATTTACCTAAGATTACTAAATGCTGTCTAAGTATTGTTCATTGTTAGATCATGTTAACTAATGTAGTTACTTAATGTTAACCAAACAAAACCTTTTATGCATTAGGAAATTCTCAAAATACTTAGCCTTTCACTCAAATTATTATACTGAATATACAATTTGTCATTATACATTTGTTCAAGTTTTAAAATCAAAATTTAAATCAGGATGAAAATTCTTGTTTGATTTTGTTGTCATATTAGAGTTAAAGATTTTACAGAGGGGATTTTGGATTTCGCTTTTCATCACTGCATAAATCAGAAAATAAAAAAGTAAAATGTAACTGTTTTAAGGAATAAAATGTAAAAATATAAGGTGAATGACATATAGATTAGGCCCTCTGTCCTACCTTCAGAACCTTCAATAGATAAATAAAAGGATTAAAACCAGGAAAAACTGTTGCAGAAGTGCAGAAAAGCTAATTTAGGGAAAAATGGCCTTTAAAATATGCATTATAAATGAAATCTACAGTCACATACTGTATGTGACCCTGGACCACAAAACCAGTCATAAGTAGTATGGGTATACCGTAAATATCAAAACTTAAATAATATGCATTGCTAAGAACTTCATTTGGACAACTTTATAATTTTCTCAATATTTAGATTTTTTGGCACCCCCAGATTGCAGATTTTCAAATGATATGTCGGCCCAAATATTGTCCGATCCTAACAAACCATACACCATTGGAAAGCCTATTTATTAAGCTTTCAGATGATGTATAAACCTCAGTTTAAAAAATACCCTTATGACTGGCGTTGTGGTCCAGGGTCACATATAGATAAAGTGTTACAAAATAAACACTTCAATGTGAATTGAAGATGACAACATGTTATAGAAGCAAAATCTCAAAACTGACCAGTGCTTGAAAAAGCATTGGTTTTGCTCTTAGTGCCTAGTTTTAATTAAATGATAATGAAAAGCAGATTTGGAGCATGTTTGTCTTTGATTGTTTGGTTGATGTTGCACAAAAACACATTCATGTAAAACAATGCACCACTGAAATCCTCTCATGCATGTGATTGTCAAAAAGATGTCCATTTATGGGAATGACAGCGGCGCTGAGCACTGCATCTAGAGAGAGGAGAGCGGATGTGAATATCTGCAGTATCACTCACTCCAGAATCAGATAATAAGCCAGCTTTAGCAGATCACACCTCTCTCAAACACCGCACTGTCCTCACTTCACCCCCATACACTAACCTCTGCGTACAGCTGGAGACAGCAGCTGACAGATGTATAGGCCTGATTATGAGTCAAAAATAGATATTTTATAAGTTAGAATGAAAGACCTGTTTAGATTGAATCTGATGCCACTATAAAGAACAACATAGGATTCATCATTTTTGGCACCAACACTTTTCAAACTTAGTTTGTTGCCCAATTTTACTCATTTCCTGAAGAACGTTTGAATTCTTGAGTCATTTTTTTTTTTAAATTTGGACAATTGAGGATCTTTAATGTAACATTTTAACTTGACTGGTTTGACTGTTTTCTAATGTTTGGGTGTGTTGTCAAAAATGTAGGATGTTTGTGATGCAGCTACTTCTTTTAGCTTACATTACAAGCTATCAGAATTTCCTCAGAAATTGCTAGAGAATTTCACAAAAAATTACAATAACACGTTGAATTAAACGTGAAATTTTGAAGTAGAAAGACTGATATTATTTTTTCTTGTAAAACATACTCAAACTTTACAACTTAATGCATTGATTTTAGTATACTTACTGCTTAAAATATGCATGCAAAATGCACTTTTATTACAAATGTAAGTTTATTTATATTTTAATTAATGTATTTATTAATTTTGAGAAAGAGAGTTGCATTATTGATGCATGCAATGAATGTAACAATTTCCATTGAGTTCATGATTTCAGTTTTGCTTAATACTAGCTTCCTAAATACAACCATAATGCCCTAGTAAAACAAAAACCTGTTCCATGATTTATTTAAAATCCATTTATTTCATACTAAGTGCACTTCAAATCCATTAACATATTTATGGACATATCACTGATGTAAAATTATTTACTTTATTTGGAGTATATCTTTATTGCATAATGCATTTTTTAATATTATGTCTGAAAATGTGTTTTAATATCAGTGTTATTATGGATTTCATGATCTCTGTATGATATCAATATTTAAATGCAAGATAGTTAAAGGGTAGCTGCTTAAATTAAAATTTGTAAATATATATCTGGTAAAGGTTTATTTTCTTGTAGGATGATTAAGGGAACACTTGATATAGGCAAACTCAATATAGAAAACCTCAAAGCTGTCACAAAACTCTGATTTGGATTTCATTAAGTCTATATTTATTAAAAATTCAGACCACAACTAACACAGAGATCCGGCCAGTCTTCATTTATTCTCACTGAGCATTTTTCTCAACTCGTCGAGCTTGACGTTAAAACTTTCCAGGCCTCAGGCTCGTGTCACATAAGCCTCGTCCGCAAAGACAAAAGCGTTTGAAATGGAAAGTCCCTCTGGAAGCCACAAACAAAGCAGCGCAGTAAAGTCTGTGTTGCATGACTGAGTAGACGTTAATAGTGGCCTTTTTAATGCGAAGCGTTTGAGTGAGTTTGAAGGATCCTTTTGTGCGACGGTGGCGATCTGTCATCTGGGTTTTTTGGTCAGTGCGCTGGCATTTGCAGTGGCTGACAGTCTAAACACTGAGAGAAAAGTGGTCCGGATAGAGCGGCGCAGACCGGCGAGTTGAGAAAGAGATGAATGGCGTTTCACATGACTAGAAAGAATAAAGGGCTTTGATGCAGATGAGGATTTATAAAGGAGTTGTTTGAAACAGACACTGTGATGTCAGACGTTCAGAACTCGATGACAAATGATGTCATTTCCTTGTAAGCGCTGTGAAGACAGAATCAGTGCCATGTACAGTCATTCAGTCTGACGCTGTCTGGGTGTTTCTCATATTACCCTTACGAAAAAGAAGATTTTTCAAGTGTGCTATTAGTATACTTTCTTTAAACTTAAAATATAGGAAAGTATACTTTCAGTCTACTCTTT
This sequence comes from Garra rufa, assembly GCF_049309525.1. NCBI lineage: Eukaryota > Metazoa > Chordata > Actinopteri > Cypriniformes > Cyprinidae > Garra > Garra rufa. The sequence continues at coordinate 695,007 of NC_133382.1, forward strand.
ATGTACTTATCAGAAATGTGCTTTATATACTTTTCAGAAATATACTTAAAATGACATTTATACTTGACTTATACTTAGAAAAAGTCTAAGTATATTTGAGCTCTGCTTGTGCTCTGAGAATCTGTGTTTTGATTGTTATCCGCTAGGGGCGCTGTTACACATCTTCTGAACAGAATTTCCAAAACACAAGTGAAGAAGAAACTGAAACAACAGATGCTTCCACATGTAATCTAACACAATCATCAGACAGAAAACAGCATCAAAACCATAGATATGGAAAACTGTGGAACGTTATGGAATAAAATGTCCACCCATGAAGAGGAAATAATGACTGTCAAGCTTTGGGCTGTTGATCAACTCCATCTACGTTTGATTATCATCAATAGTCTTTTTTAGCTTTTTGATCAAAATGTTGTTTATTTATGAAATTTACCCACATTCAAGTGTTTGTATAAAAGAATGCATGAAGCTAGAATCAAATGTTTTTGTTCACAAGCAGATCTTTTGATGTTTTGTATGTTCAGATATTCAACTAAATTAAATCAATCAAATTAATACCTAAATAGGAACATAGTAGTATACTTAAAGTGTGATGTAAAGTTACGAGTATACTTGCAGTACAAAACTACTAAACTAGTAGTTTACTGAGACTATACTTCAAAGTGCACTAAAAATGCATAAAAATTATTTAATTAGTAAACTATCAGTATATCTATAAGTTCACTTTTAGTATACCTGTAGTACAAACTGAAAACATAGATGTAAACTTTTATACTAGATATTATATAGATTTTAATACTTTTATTATAATAAAAAGTAGGCCAATTTAGTCCCAAGGAGTATTGAAATAGTACACTTGAAAGTATATGACTAGTACACTGATATTTATATACTTAATACATAAAGTATACTTAAAATATACTTGAACCTTACTTAAGTATACTTAATAAAATAAACTTGAAGTATACTTCTTTTTAGTAAGGGTTTCTCACAGTAGTAAACTTTGAGTACACAACTGGTTTACATCTATGTTTTCAGTTTGTACTGCAAGTATACTAAAAGTGAACTTATTGATATACTGATAGTTTACTAATTAAATACTTTTTACACATTTTTAGTGCACTTTGAAGTATAGTCTCAGTAAACTACTAGTTTAGTAGTTTTATACTGCAAGTATACTCATAAGTTTTCTTTAAGTGAACCTTACATCATACTTTAAGTATACTGCTATGTCCCTATTTAGGTATTAATATTGTATATATTTTGTGATATGAATATCTGAACAAAACATCAAAAGAAAGAACTGGGGATCTGCTTGTTAGTAAGTATAAGTCAAGTATACCTAAATGTAATTTTATGTACTGTATATTTCTGAGAAGTACATAAAAATAGACTGAAAGTGTACTTTCGATTTTTAGTTTGAAAGAAGTATACTAATAGCACACTTGAATAAACTTCTATTTTGTAAGGGATAGAATAACCTTTTTTGTCTAAATGGTTTGCATGAAGAACCTTTAACATCTGAATATCCTTTGTTTCACACAAAAAAGGTTCTTCAGATTATAAAAAGGTAAGAAAGAGATGGTTCTGTAAAGAACCTTTGACTGATTCTTCTTCTATATCATCGCTGTGAAGATCCTTTTAAAGCTCCTTTATTTTGAAGAGACGCTGCAGGAGAATAGGGTATAATTTTTAATCCCCAGTTGATTAATCATATTACATTAAGATAATTGTTTTGTATTTCATGTTTAAATATGGATGTTAAAATAGGCAAATGAGGCATTGTCTAATTAAATATGCATTAATTTACATACATTTCCAGGAGATTTTGCATATCACTGTTTATCACTCCATAAATCAGAAAATACTGTCAACAGCCAGAAAAAAAGAAAATACATTTTAAATGTAAATAAAAAAATAAATCAGGCAAACAGTGTATATGATTAAACCCTTCAGAATATAGAGAGGAATAAAACGGAATATTATGTTTGATTTTTAGCTGATTAAGTGGAGATTTATGACTAAATTTTGTGAAAACATCTTGTACATATGTACTGTAATTTGAAATGAAGTGAATTTTAGATGTTTTTTCCTAATAAAAGTAAACTTGCAGGTAGTGTTGTGTAAGTTATTCTAAAAAAGTAATTAATTACTAGTTACTAACTACATCTTCAACAGTGTAATTCGATTACTGTACAAATTAGGTTTATATCTCACAATTTTGACTTTTTCATCACTTCAAAAAATGGTTTTTAAAATAGAATTTTAATAAATCAAGAAGGAGAAAAATAATCTTGTTTTCTGTATAAAATAGGATTTCTTTGCTTACCCCATTAGCAGATTATTTGGCTTGTTCTAAGCAAAAACTCCCTTCATTTTGACTTGTTTTTTTGATAACAAGACAATCATTTTTACTCGTCTAGAAAATCCTTCTTGATTTAAGAATTTTTAATTGGCTGGACACAAGACAAAAACTCTAAGTAAGAAAAGCTTTTTTTGCAGTGATAATTCTGAGATCAGATCTGGCAATTTCACAGTTCTGTTGGGAAAAAAAGATTGCGAGTGTATATCTCACAATACAGGCTTTTCTTTCTCACAATCACGAGTTTATATCTCACAATTCTGAGTATATTTTTTAGCAATTCTAAGAAAAAGTCAGAATTGTAAGATATAAACTCTTTATTCCCATTGAAAGTCAGGGAGTGTTATTATTTATTATTTTGTCCAAGTTATGGAATATCAGGGATTTTTGTTTATTGTTTTAAATTGTAGTATTTTTCCGTGCTTTGTTTTATGCATTGTGCCTATTGTCATGTTTAGGCTATTTTTTTATCGCCATTTTATTCCCTTTCCGCTCTCCAACTGGCAGTCACTTCAGTCAAATGCAGTCACCAGGCTCTACCTGTTAACAAAGGCAAACATGCCAGGAAAATGGACATTTCAAGAGTTTTGGCCACCTCAAAGACTGGGTGTTAAACGTAGAAAATAGAAAAGCAAAAACTAAATGTGAAGAAAGAAAAAGACTGAATGATGAACTTGATTACAAACAGAAAATCCTTCAGAGCTTTAAATCCTTGAAAGCATGAAAACCATGAATTAATTTCTGTTGAAATAGTACAGAAAAAAAAATGTGCATGTACTAGATGACAGCCAAAGGGAAAAAAAGTAGCGTGTATGTCTGCTCTGTACTGAAAATGTCTGTGAACCAGGAAGTAAGGCTTGCAAATGGATGGATCTGTTCATTATAGATCATGGAAATTCAGCTTTTGAATTGTGAAAATCAGGGAAAAGTCAGGGAATTTGACATTTGGCTTAATAATTAAAAATTGTATTTATTTATTTTTAATTCTGTGTGTCAGAAACAAGCTTCCATACTTTCCACAAGTCTGACAGAAAACAAGTTACTGAAGCAAAATAGGCTGAAATCTGCAAACTGACCAGTGTTTTTGCGTGTGTCTCTCTGACATAATGCTTCACCCTTACACTCCAGACTGGATCTGCGTCTGCAGACGGAGCGGATCAATGTGTCTTTCTAACTTTAATAGCGAGGTGAGTCATGTCTTTCGGCCTCTTTATTGGATAATATCTCAGACCCACACAGAATCAGCCCACAGAACGCCACACAAATGGGACAGCCGTCATTCACACATCACCTGACACTCGAGTTTATTCCTGGAAAAATCGGACTCTACTTTTAAATGCCAATAGTACTGTATTTAGCTTTTAACATGTTTGATTCAAATTCGGAGGTTCTCCATCAAAAATATGTTAAAGGGTTCCCCCAAAAATGAAAATTTGCCCATTATTTACAAACCTTTAGGCAGTGAATTAGATTTCCTTCTTTCAGACAAATCCAATTAGAGTTAAATTTAAAAAAATGTCCTTGTCTTTTCAAGCTTTATCATGACAACAAATCAAAACAAGGCCAGTAAAGTGCATCCATCCATAATGGAAAGTGCAACGCTGGATATAAGGCTCAAAGACGTTAAGAAATTTACAAAAGTGATTTCATGTCCATAGGAAGCACATTAAATGTAAGTAAAGTGTCTACTTTTAAAGTTTCAAATACGTTTTTGGAGAATAAAATGTCAAAAATTTAAACAACATGCTTATTCTTGTTTCTCTGAAACGGGACAAAATTGAAGCAGGAGACCTTGCCACAAAACAAAACCGTTGTCACAAAGTCCAGTTTAAGCCTTAACTCAATTTTGACCAAATGTGTAGTTACTGTGCTTTGCCTTTGGAGGGCAGTATTTTTTATTACTTTTCCTTTTTATTATGGATGGATGCACTTTATTGGACTTCTTTTGACTTGTTGCCATGATAAAGCTTGAAAGAGCCAGGACATTTCTTCTGAAAAAAGGAAGTCATATGTCTAGAATGGCTTGAGGGTGATTCAATATTGAGCTAATTTTCATTTTTAGGTGAATTAGCCTTTTTTTCAAACTTCTGTTTCTGGCTTTCGGATTTGCGCTTGTAGGGTAAATGTTTTTCCGATAGCAGCAGCCGTTCATAACAAGAGTAAGTTCGGGAAACAATGTTTATTTTCCCCCCCAAAAAATACTATGATATATACCAGTGTTTTACTCTACTAAAAGCAAACATTTCTTCAAGAACTTTTTGTGTCAGCTTCGAGTCATCACAAATACCATGCTTATTTAATTCTATATGTTTCACTTATAATTCAGTACATTTTTGAGATTTGCCGTTTTGTCTATTTGGTTCTGGCTGAGCGTTATGACTCTTCACGTTAAATTGTAATATTATAATAATAATTATTATTAAAGTAATATTGTATTTTCTTTTTGCTCTCCTTTGCATTATTAACATTATTATGGTATAAATGCACGTTGTATAATGTGCCCATAATAAAATTATATAATACAAATTAAACAAGAGATGACTCCGATTAATGGAGTTTATACATCAACCAAACTCAGAATTGTTCAATTTATTCTTGTAAAAATGTGCATCTGGATATAAATGCTCTCAAATACTGTCATAATTTATGATAATGTAGTGATTTCAGAGAAATGAGTAAGTAAATACACTCAAATGTACCGGAAATGGAGAAAAGAACTATCTGGCGCTATGTTGAGCATATTATTTTGAGGAGTCAGCGGTCTGAATGGCCATATAACTTACAAACAAGTAAAATGTTGTTTCTTTGTTGATTATAACAATAACTTGGAAAACAGACTAAACAGAAAAGTTAAGAAGCATTATTTAAGACAATGGCATACTAATATAAAACACTGTAAAAAGACGTCACCAGTTTCAGCTGCCTTAACATTTTAAGTTAAATCAACATAAAACTACAAGCAATTTCAACTCATAAGTTAAATCAACTTAAAAGTACAGGACGTTTTAACTCATTTTATTGTCGTTAGTTGAAATAACTTGAAGTTTTTAAGTTGAAACTAGTGAAATCTTTTTACAGTGTAGCTGCAGACTTGTAGTGGAAGTAACTTTATTAGAACTAATGTAATTTCAGATTTTTGTGGAAAAAAGCCTAATAAACCCTTTAAAAAAGCAAATTGAAAAACATCTGTAGATTCGCTTTTCTCAGGGTTTGCTCTTTGTCATTGACTGAATGTAATGTCATTATGAAGTTGTTACGTGAGTACATTTATTGAAGAATCATTTATTACATACACATTGTCATGAACAACCATTCAGATTTTCTTTTGTCGCAAAACGTGCGTCATCGTGAGACGAAGATGACTGATAACACCGCAGTGAGTCAGATCATCATTGATTGAGTTGATTCAGAAAGCGCTCTGACTAATTTACTGAGTTCATATGGTGAAAGATTTATCTGTGTGTGATCCTGAATGATTTCTTTAAAAGAAACATCTCATAAGAGTCACTTGCTCACCAACTCAGAAAATCCATGTTTTCTTGTGTCATTTAGAGTCATATTCAGCTCTAAACGTGAGTAAAATGTATTTCTTTTCCTCAGTGTTGGACTGAATATCAGCACTCGTTGAACGTCGTCTGGCTAAGAACATCAAATATTTGGTTTGGCAGTTTGGCCATATCTAATTATCAGTGTTTGTGGTTATAGCCCTGGTAAACAAACACAATTCGCATCTCCTAAATTTAGTTTTCACTCTCCAAATGTATTTTTATTCTCCTCATTTGGCCGGTTGAGTTGTGGCCGACGGCGGGAGTCGGGTCTGATTTGGCTGTGAATGAGTCGGTGTGTTCTGTGGCACAGCAGATCGTGTCTCAGCATTGGGTTTGTGTGCGTGTCGCTGGCGTTATCAAACACTCATTCAGCCCCGTCTGCTGCTGGAGTTATTCAGCGCCACTGAATGCTGTCATTGTTGGGTCATTAGTGTTATTGGCAGTCTGCTGTCTGTGTGAGCGTGTGCTTTCTGTGAGATTAATCGCAGACAAACTATTACCGGAATTAACTTTAAGACCTTATCTAATTGTCTGTAAAGCTTCAGGCCAGATCTACTGATGGGAGGATCTCTGTTACTTCATTGTCACATTTCTGTGACTGACTCTTATGCAACTCACACTTGTGTTATATACATATGTTTGGGATTTTAATGCTTTTTAAAGGAGACTTTTCTGCTCATCAAGGCTGTTTATTTGATTAAAAATGCAGAAAAAAATCTGTAATATTGTACAATGTTAATGCAATTTAAAATTGTGGTTTTCTATTTTAATATACTTTAAAATATAATTTATTTCTGTGATGCAAAGCTGAATTTTCAGCATCATTACTGCAGTCTTTGGTGTCACACGATCCTTCAGAAATCATTCTAATATTCTGATTTATTATCAGTGTTGTTAAGTTTTTATTTATTTTAGTTTGTTTAGTTTTAATTTATTTAAAATAGATACGTTTTGTAACAATAAACATCTCGTTTAAAGTTTTTGGAATTTTAATGCTTTTTAAAGGAGGCTTTTCTGCTCATCAAGGTTTGCGTTTATTTGATTAAAAATACAGAAAAATCTGTAATATTGTAAAATGTTAATGCAACTTAAAATAGTGGTTTTCTGTTTTAATATACTTTAAAATATAATTTATTCCTGTGATGCAAAGCTGAATTTTCAGCATCATTACTCCAGTCTTCAGTGTCACACGATCCTTCACAAATCATTCTAATATTCTGATTTATTATCAATGTTGGAAACACTTGTGCTGCTTAATATTTTTTATTATATTATTATATATTATTTTAGAACCTGTGATTCTTTTTTCAGGATTCTTTGGTAAATAAAAATAAAAAAGAACAGCATTTATTTAAAATAGAAACCTTTGTAACAATAAACACCTTGTTCAAATTTTGGGGTGATAGTAAAAAGTGATAGGAAAGACTTATATTGTTAAAAAAAGATTTCTATTTGAACTAAATGCCGTTCTTTTTAACTTTCATTCATCAAAGAATCCTGAAAAAAGTATCACAGGTTCCAAAAAAATATTTAGCAGCACAACTGTTTCCAACATTGATAATAAATCAGCATATAATAATGATTTCTGAAGGATCATGTGACACTGAAGACTGGAGTAATGATGCTGAAAATTCAGCTTTGCATCACAGAAATAAATTATAGTTAAAAGTATATTAAAATAGAAAACTGTTATTTTGAATTGCAATTTTTTTTCTGTATTTTTGATCAAATAAATGGAACTTTGATGAGCATAAGAGACATCAAAATCTTTTGACAGATCCCAAACTTTTGAGCAGCAGTGTATATTTTATATATATGTAATGTTTCATTTTTACTGTCAGTTCAACAGTGTTTTATAACTCCTGGTTTCATAATTTTGATGGCTCTTGGTGTTAAGACTGGCAGACCATAAAATTAGAGCGGCCACTGAGCGAAAGCCACATTTCTGTGAACATTTTGTCCATTTTGAAAGGAAATGAATGTTTTTCCGAGAGTAAATAGCCTTTGGAGTGGGAGGAGTGATGCATGCGGAGCCGAGGCCGGAGGACAGGATTAAATAAGAGATCGAGGGAGTGAGAGAGAGAAGAAAATAGATGAAGCAGAGACGCTTTCAACTCTGCAGGGTTGGAAACAGATGATTTTGAGTGATTAATATGAGTATTGACACATAATTTCTGAATTAATGCAGGATGTGAGGCGTTGCGGAGGGTGGGCTGAGGATGTGAGGAATCGCTAACCGGAGGAAGTTGAGGAGTATGAATGTGACGAATAGAGGAAAATGCACTGGAGAAATATATGTACAGCATTTTTCTTGCAGCTTTCTGTCACTGCTTCGGTTGATTTACTGAAACAACTTCAACAGCATAAATATTTTTTATATTTGCTTGAGTCATGTTGTGAAGTACCATATTCCAGCACTCCTGAAGACATACAGTAGCTTTGTATATTCACTATTTAAAGTAACTGCTTTATATGTGAATAGATTTTAAAATGTAATATATTTCTGTGATCAAAGCTGAATTTTCAGCATCATTACATCAGTCTTAAGTGTCACATGATCCTTCAGAAATCATTCTAATATACTGATTTGCTGTTCAAGAAACATTTATGATTATTATTATTATCAGTATTTAAATTAGTTGTTTTTTTCAGGATTCTTTGATAAATAGAAAGATTCAAAATCAGCATTAATTTGAAATAAAAGGCTTTCGTTACATTTGTAACACTGTACTATTCAAAAGCTTGGAGTCAGTATAATTTATTTTTTTTATAAATATTTTTATTTAGCAAGTATGCTTTAAATTGAGGCTTTTAAGGTGATGATAAAGACATCTATGTTACGAAAATATTCCTATTTTAGATAAATGCTGTTCTTCTGAACTTTCTATTTATCAAAGAAACCTGAAAAAAATCTACTCGGCTGTTTTCAACATAATAATATTAATGAATGTTTTTTGAGCAGAAAATCAGAATATTAGAAAGATTTCTGGAGTAATGATACTAAAAATTCAGTTTTGAAATCACAAGAATAAATTACATTTTTAAATATATTCAAATAGAAAACAGTTGTTTTAAAAGAAGTATACTAATAGCACACTTGAATAATCCACACACACAAAAAAAAAACATGCCCAAACATACAGTCAAGCCCGAAATTATTCATACCCCTGGCAAATTCTGACTTAAAATTATTTGTATTCAACCAGCGCGTTTTTTTTTTTTTTTTTTTGACCGGAAACGACACAGGCTTCTCCCAAAAGATAATAAGACGATGTACAAGAGGCATCTGTCATGTATCTGGTCTGTCTTCTCATCATGAACTCTTGCACACACATTCTGGACTGCAATCCCCATAAGCCACTGCACCAATCACTGCACACAGCTGCTCCTCGTTTCCCACTGAACTGATTGCTGCACACACCTGGTTCACATTTACCCACATGCATTTAAGCCACAGACACACACACTTCCTGGCGAAGTCTTATTGTTCCTATGGTCGTAATTCTAAGCGTTTATCTCTGTGTTGGATTCTCTGTGTATGACTCTAGACTGTGTACCCCGTTGACGATTCCTGCTACCTGCCATTGCGACCATTGCCTGAGTATCGAACTGTTTGCTGGATTTCCTACGTTGTTCCTGTTTTCCTGGTGATTATTCCTGCCTGTCGACATTTCTCAATAAATGCTGCGAATGGATCCGCACGTCTCTGACCCCTCTTTGTGACAGAAGACTTCGCCACTACAAGGATTCAGCAGCTTTATTCTCCAGCATCACAATATGGACCCGCATGAGTCTGTAAGCAAGATGGCCTCCCTTCTAGAGTCTCTTGACAAGATGACCTCCCTTCTAGACTCTGTTCGCAAAATGGCTGCCCTTCCAGAGTCTGCTCTCAAGATGGGCCCCCTTCCAGAGCCATTGCACAAGATGGCTGCCACGCCAGAGTCTGCAAGCAAGATGGCTGCCACACCTGAGTCCCCGGCCAAGATGGCCGCCAAACCTGAGTCCCCGGCCAAGATGGCCGCCAAACCTGAGTCCCCGGCCAAGATGGCCGCCAAACCTGAGTCTGCACCTAAGATGGCTACCGTCAAATCAGAGTCTCCGCCGCCAGAGCGCCCTCCAGTGACCGCTCGCTCAGAGCCTGCTCTTCCAGAGTCTCCGCTGGAGACGCCCAGCCCTCCTGAATCTCCGCTGGGGTCGTCCAGTTCTCCAGAGCCCGCTTCACAAGAGCGCCTTCCAGAGACTCCGCTGGTTCCGCCCAGCCTTCCAGAGACTCCGCTGGTTCCGCCCAGCCTTCCAGAGACTCCGCTGGTTCCGCCCAGCCTTCCAGAGACTCCGCTGGTTCCGCCCAGCCTTCCAGAGACTCCGCTGGTTCCGCCCAGCCTTCCAGAGACTCCGCTGGTTCCGCCCAGCCTTCCAGAGACTCCGCTGGTTCCGCCCAGCCTTCCAGAGACTCCGCTGGTTCCGCCCAGCCTTCCAGAGACTCCGCTGGTTCCGCCCAGCCTTCCAGAGACTCCGCTGGTTCCGCCCAGCCTTCCAGAGACTCCGCTGGTTCCGCCCAGCCTTCCAGAGACTCCGCTGGTTCCGCCCAGCCTTCCAGAGACTCCGCTGGTTCCGCCCAGCCTTCCAGAGACTCCGCTGGTTCAGCCCTGCCTTCCAGAGACTCCGCTGGTTCCGCCCAGCCTTCCAGAGACTCTGCTGGTTCCGCCCTGCCTTCCAGAGACTCCGCTGGTTCCGCCCAGCCTTCCAGAGACTCCGCTGGTTCCGCCCAGCCTTCCAGAGACTCCGCTGGTTCCGCCCAGCCTTCCAGAGACTCCGCTGGTTCCGCCCAGCCTTCCAGAGACTCCGCTGGTTCCGCCCAGCCTTCCAGAGACTCCGCTGGTTCCGCCCAGCATTCCAGAGACTCCGCTGGTTCCGCCCAGCCTTCCAGAGACTCCGCTGGTTCCGCCCAGCCTTCCAGAGCCTCCGCTGGTTCAGCCTTGCCTTCCAGAGACTCCGCTGGTTCAGCCCAGCCTTCCAGAGCCTCCGCTGGTTCCGCCCAGCCTTCCAGAGACTCCGCTGGTTCCATCCAGTCGTCCTGAGATTCCTGTCTGCCCGGTTCTGGTCACGGAGCTCATGCATGGACTGTTCCCACCCACCCTCCCTGCTGCTCCAGTCCCGCCACCTCTGTCTCCTGACAGTCCCTCTGCTCACCCACATCCCACCTTCGGTGCAGAGGACTTGCCGTGGGACTGCCAGTCTCCATCGGTGTCCAGACTGAGGGATCCCTCACCATCACCTCCAGTCTCAGAGTCCTGGACTCCACCTCGGCCCTCCGACCCTGCGGCTCCACCCCGGCTCTGTGCTCCCTCGTCTCCGTTGTCGGCCGTCGGCCCACCAGCTCCTCCGGGCTCCATCGTCTCTCCGGCTCCGCCCCGGTCAGTCGTCGCCCCACCTTCGCCTCTGGACTCTACTCCTCCGGCTGCGCCTCGTCACTCCGTCCTGCCGGCTCTGTGGACCTCCTCCCTCCCGTGGGCACAGCCTCGATCCTCTGTCACTCCGGCTCCGCTGCGTACCTCCGGACCTCCATCTCCGCCGGGGTCGCCAGAGCCTTGGGTTCCGCCTTGGCCCTCCGGATCCTCTGTGTCGCCCAGGACCATCGACTCTCCGGTTCCGCCTCGGGCTCCACCGGCTCCACCTCCGTCGGTCGGCCCCATGCAGGAGCCAACCCTTCCTCCATCATGGCTTCTCCCTCCGTCGGCTCCGCCTCAGTTCGGGGTTCCAGTACCCCTACATGGACCTGGCCCTCCATCCCTCCCCCTGTTCCGCCTCCGCTCCACCACCCTCCAGGTTGTATTATGTGGTTAGAGCGTCTGGAAGCCGCTCCTTGGGGAGGGGCTCTGTCATGTATCTGGTCTGTCTTCTCATCATGAACTCTTGCACACACATTCTGGACTGCAATCCCCATAAGCCACTGCACCAATCACTGCACACAGCTGCTCCTCGTTTCCCACTGAACTGATTGCTGCACACACCTGGTTCACATTTACCCACATGCATTTAAGCCACAGACACACACACTTCCTGGCGAAGTCTTATTGTTCCTATGGTCGTAATTCTAAGCGTTTATCTCTGTGTTGGATTCTCTGTGTATGACTCTGGACTGTGTACCCCGTTGACGATTCCTGCTACCTGCCATTGCGACCATTGCCTGAGTATCGAACTGTTTACTGGATTTCCTACGTTGTTCCTGTTTTCCTGGTGATTATTCCTGCCTGTCGACATTTCTCAATAAATGCTGCAAATGGATCCGCACGTCTCAGTCTGACCTTCCTTGTGACAGCATCATTGTGGAAAAAATATTTCTCAGCTTTTATTTACATTTGAACAAAAAGTGGCATGTCCAAAATTATTCACACCCTTTGCAAACTCTCACAGTTTATGGGAAAATCCAAAGTTCTATACCATTCCAAATAGTCCAAGCTGTTCTAAAGCATCCTAATTACCCTGATTCATTGGGAACAGCTGATTTAATCAACACAACAGGTGAAAAACAGAAGCTCTCTGTTGTTGGTTTGTGGACAGTCATGGCTGAGACAAAGGAGCTCATTGAGGACCTGCGGCTGCACATTGTGGCTGCTCACAATCAGGAAAGGGCTATAAGACCATATCTAAATGTTTTATAGTTCCAGTGGCTACAGTGCAAAGTATTATTAAAAAATACTAGACGTTCCCCACTGTGAAAAATCTCAGAGGACGTGTTCGGAAGCCAAAAGTGACACCTGTGCCGGCCAGGAGGATAGTGAGAGAGGTAAAAAAGAATCCAAGGATCAGCACCAACACCATCCTGATGAATCTGGGCTCTGCTGGTAGAACATCTCAAGGCAGACAGTCCAACAGACACTGAACACCGCTGGGTTCCACGGACGCAGACCAAGGAGGACACCACTTCTCCAGATAAGGCACACAAAAGCCCGCTTGGCCTTTGCAAATGCTCATCTGGACAAAGAAGAAGACTTCTGGTCTTCTGTTTTATGGTCAGATGAAACAAAATGTAATTGTTTGGCCACAATGATGTAGCCTTCATTTAGCGTAAAAAAGGAGAAGCCTTCAACCCCAAGAACACCATCCCCACTGTCAAACATGGTGCTGGGAACCTGATGTTTTGAGGGTGTTTTTCAGCCGGTGGACCAGGGAACCTAATCACAGTAAACGGCACCATGAAAAAGGAGCAATACATCAAAATTCTCAACAACAACAACAACATCAGGCAGTCTGCAGAGAAACTTGGCCTTGGGCACCAGTGGACATTTCAGCACAACAACGACCCAAAACACACAGAAATGGTTAGCAGACAAAAACTTTACCGTTTTGCAGTGGCCCAGCCAGAGTCCTGACTTAAATCCATTTGAGAATCTGTGGAGGAGCTAAAGATCAGGCTGATGGCAAGGAGACCCTCCAACCTGAAAAAGTTGGAGCTCATCGCTAAAGATGAATGAGCAAAAATACCAGTGGAGACATGCAAAAAGTGGGTCAGCAATTATAGGAAGTGTTTGATTGCTGTAATAGCCAATAAAGGCTATTATTGGCCATTGAGAAGGATATGAATAATTTTGGACATGCCACTTTTTGTTCAAATGTAAATAAAAGATGAGTAATAATATTTTCTACAATGATGCCCCTTGTACATCGTCTTATTATCTTCTGGGAGACGTCTGTTTCATTTCTAATAAAAAAAAAAAAAAACTTGCTGGTTGAATAAAAGTAACTTTAAGTCAGAATTTGCCAGGGGTATGAATAATTTCGGGCTTGACTGTATAAGCCCCGATCTCAATCCACCTGCAGAATGCCACACTATTTAGAAACTGTTGCATACGAGTGCCAACATAAAAATGTGAAGCAAATCTGTGCAGAAGAGAGGACCAAAGCACTTCCAGTGATTGAGGTTCTGGACGTCTCTGCTCTGTGAAATGCAGAATTAAATGAGAGGGTGAGGGCGAGCTGTCAGAGTTGCTGCTGATGAGGAAATCCATTGGGTTTTCTTTCATGTGTGTCTTTGATTATATGCCCCCCGAGCAAATTAGCCCCAACAAAGCGGCTCCACAGCTGCCTCTCCGCTTAACGCCGGTGCCGCGGCCCGGACGCATGTCTGTGATATGGGAGAGAGTCTGTGGGTGCGTGTGACTATTGCAGACGCTCTGTGATGAACTAATGATCAGCGTTCTGTGCCACCTGTGTAGAGAGGCTCAGTTGGCCTACAGATGCTGTCGGGTCTCATTCTGTGTTCCCTTTCCAGTACACGAGGGAGGCAGGCCAGCACTTTATGCCAAAAAAGCACAGTCGATCTCCCTTCGGTGGCTCTGGCTCGCTCAACACACCGTCACAAGTCATTCTGTCAAAACTGAGAGTGTGTGTGTGTGTGTGTGTGCAGAAAGAGAAGCATTGGCAACGCTAAAAGAGCACGTCAGTAAAATGCCTTCTTTGGTTTTCTCTTTCACACACATTCTTCAAGTCGTCCTCTTTCTCTCTGGAGTTTAATGGCATTGTAATTCTACTTGATTGGCCAAACACTGTCTGAGACCATGATCAGTGTGTGTTTAAGCACCTCTATCACTAACACTGAACAGAAAATATAGTGTAAGAAAAACAAATTATATTTAAAAAAAACAATTGTAATACTTAAACCAAAAAATATGATTTTCAGTCTACTTTTTATGTACTTCTCAGAAATGTGCTTTATATACTTCTCAGAAATATACTTAAAAAAATAGACTTAGAAAAAGTCTAAATATATTTTAGCTCTGCTTGTGCTCTGAGAATCTGTGTTTTGATTGTTATCCGCTAGGGGCGCTATTACACATCTTCTGAACAGAATTTCCAAAACACAAGTGAAGAAGAAACCGAAACAACAGATGCTTCCACATGTAATCTAACACAATCATCAGACAGAAAACAGCATCAAAACCATAGATATGGAAAACTGTGGAACGTTATGGAATAAAATGTCCACCCATGAAGAGGAAATAATGACTGTCAAGCTTTGGGCTGTTGATCAACTCCATCTACATTTGATTATCATCAATAGACTTTTTTTAGCTTTTTGTTCAAAATGTTGTTTATTTATGAAATTTACCCACATTCAAGTGTTTTAAAAAAAAGAATGCATGAAGCTAGAATCAAATGTTTTTGTTCACAAGCAGATCCCCTGTTCTTTCTTTTGATGTTTTGTATGTTCAGATATTCAACAAAATATATACAAATTAATACCTAAATAGGGACATAGTAGTATACTTAAAGTATGATGTAAAGTTCACTTACGAGTATACTTGCAGTACAAAACTACTAAACTAGAAGTATACTTCAAAGTGCACTAAAAATGAACAAAAAAATATTTAATTAGTAAACTATCAGTATATCTATAAGTTCACTTTTAGTATACTTGCAGTACAAACTGAAAACATAGATGTAAACCAGTTGTGTACTCAAAGTTTACTACTGTTATACTTTAAAATATATTTTATATTTATATACTAGAAAGTGGGCTAGTTTGGTTCCAAGGAATACTGAAATAGTACACTTGAAAGTATACTACTAGTACACTGATATTGGTATAATTACTACATAAAGTACACTTAAAAATATACTTGAACCTGACTTAAGTATACTTAATAAAATAAACTTGAAGTATACTTGTTTTTGGATAAGGGCAGCCATAGCTACACATTACTTGTGTACACAGTATTTGTGTTTCTACGCAGATGAACCTTTTTAAATCTTTTACTGTATGATGAAATGCAGGAGCTAGACAAAATAATGGTAATATTTCTTTATTAAAGTGTTTTCCCACCATTTCGCCTTTATTACAGCTTCTAAGTGTCTTAGTATAGATGCACACAGCTGTTGAATCGTCTCAAATTGTTTGTTCTGAACATCTGCCAGTCGCTTCAGAGATGTTGGAGGAGGGAATCTGCTTCTCAGTCTTGTCTCTAAAACTATCCATAGTGGTTTGATAATATTGAAGTCAGGTGATTGGTTTGGTCAGGGCAATGTTGAAGTTCTTCTTGTTGCTCCAGCTGTCCAGGTTTATGATCGTCTCCTCCATAGATGTTGGCTTTTGTGCTTTTTCTGGTTGGTTTTTGTGAAAACAGGCTTTTGAAGGTGGATGTTGAAGTTTGTGGTATTTATGTGTTGTTTGGACACAGTCTCTATCAGTTTTTGGTCTCTTTTCTTCTTGTGTACAGTCATAATCGTAAATGCTGTTGTTCTTAAAACACCAAACAGTTGTGCTGTTTATGTTACAGATGCTCCTGCTAAACTGTTTTTCATGAGTTTTTTGAAAAAAAAAAAAAAATCGGAATAGTCACTAATTTCACAGACCATTTGTGTTGAACACGTTTTATACTACACTGATACACAACCTACAGAATATAGACAGGAGTAAGATAAATAAAAGATAATAACAACATATATTTGTTTACATCTACTGAGAAATGTAATCTTAATGGCACATTATGTGCATTTTCGCCACTAGAGGGTGCATGTTCAAAACAAACAAAGAAACAAAGGCTTAGTTTGATGATGATAGTTTTTGAATAATTTAATAAAAAATCTTACATATTGTGCCTTTAACATTTATAAGGCCACTTATAATATGTGATTTTTTTTGTGTGTATTTTAGAATTTTTTTTCTGATATACATTGTCATTCAAAAATTTTAAATCAGTAAGATATTATTACAGTTTTATTACAATATTATTACAGTTTAAAATAATGGTTTTCTGTTTTAATATAGTTTAAAATATAATTTCTTCCAGTGATGCAAAGCTGATTTTTCAGCATCATTCCTCCAGTCTTCAGTGTCATGTGATCCTTCAGAAATCATTCTTATATGCTGATTTATTATCAATGTTGGAAACAATTTTGCTGCTTAATATTTTTTTGGAACCTGTGATACTTTTTTCAGGATTCTTTGATGAATAAAAAGAACATCATTTATTCAAAACAGAAATAATTTCTAACAATATAAGGTCTGCTATCACCTTTTTTAAAAAAAAATCAATTTAACACATCCTTGGTGAATAAAATTATTAATTTCATTCCAAAAAAGAAAGATAAAAATTTACTCATCTAAAAGTTGCTTACTTTTAAATGGTAGTTTATATTGTTACAAACGATTTTTATTTTAAAAAGCAGTTCTTTTAACTTTTTACTTAAAGAATCCTGAAAAAAGTATTGCAGGTTCCAACAAAATATTAAGCAGCACAACTGTTTTCAACATTGATAATAATCATGTTTCTTGAGCAGCGAATCAGCATATTAGAATGATTTCTGAAGGATCATGTGACACTGAAGACTGCAGTAATGATGCTGAAAATTCAGCTTTGATCACAGAAATAAATTACAGTTTAAAATATATCCAGAAAGGAAACAGCTATTTTAAATAGTGAAAATATTTCAGAATTTTACTGTTTTTGCTGTACTTTGGATCAAATAAATGCTGGCTTAGAAGCTATTGATGCTCATAAACAGATTTGACACTCAAATTAGTTCACACAGTTACTCTTGTCAGACTTTGTCTTTGTCTCATTTGATCAGAGTCACTTTTTAATGCTTTTCTCTTGTCGACTTTAAAGGGACAGTTCACTCAAATCATTTATTCACCCTCATGTCACTCCTGCCGTGAACAGAAGATGTTTTCAAACTTTCATGTTTCATTTTTCCAAGCAATCAAGCTCCAAAAAGTTTTATTTTGCTTTTAAGATGCATATAATTTTACACAAAGCTTGATTTGCATTCTTTCTGAAGCTTGTCAGGCTCTGTAGTTAAATGAGGATCCAGTACAGATGTGTTTTAGAATAATCCTTCAATGCTGAATCCCTTTTGCTTTCATAATTGACTGTAAGCAGCTGTTGTGAGGGTTTGTGTGGAATAATCCTCTGTATTTCCATCTGATTGATGAAATATGAAGCAAATGTATGTTTAGATATAATCTGAAGGGGGCAGTACAGTCAAATCTAGCAGAAAGTGTTTTTCCTCATCCTCTTCTCCTCCTCTAGAGTCTAGACTATCAGTGCACTCCCATCAAACTTTGTCACCCGAGCTTATGCGAGGCTTTCTGCAGTTTAAAAGATGTAAAACCTCAGAATCATTCTGCGGAAGCAGAAACTAAACATTCCGAACAAGCGAGCGTGAAATTGTCTCCCACCCCAGAATTCCTCAGGGTGTTTAAAGACATTACTTAGACTGTCACAGTGATACGAGCAGTTCACACACAGCCCTTAGTCAAGGTTAAAGGTAGCGTGATATTTCTGCACCGCCAGCCGCATAAAACTACAATAACAGTCTGTTTGTTTGAGTGACGCTGTTTGGTTCAGCCAATGGCCTGGGTTGGGGGCGGGGCTTCATATTTGACTGACAGGAGAACATAAATTAGTTTTCACTTCAGTTTGGTTCACAAATTAAAAACTTGATGCACTTGACCTGCCGTGTTATTATTCACGAATGTGTCATGAGTCACCTGTAATGTGTAATTTGATAGATTACATTAAAAAATCTAATTCGTAACACTGTTTTGTAAGTGATCAAAGATGTTAAGATGTCCACATTAAAAATAATTTATAAAAGTGATTTTATGTCTGTAGAATGCACATTAAATGTAAGTAAATTGTCTACTTTTAAGGCGAGACACTGCAGGCAAAAACACAGTTTTTTCATGCACCTGTCAAGTTTGAGATTTGGGGCTTTTTGGTGTTTCATAAAGTGTTTTCTCAGACTAGTGGAAGGAAAAGAACCAAAAGACACTGTTAAGTCTTTCTTTTATAGCACTTTATCTATTTGTGTCAATAGATTTCAATTACAATCCATATTTCTAAAGGCCAAGAGTTTTTTCTCCTACACTGAGCCATAAATCTCCACTTCAGTAGCACTTACACACACCACACTTTACATTTGTATTCCTGTCTATATCCTGAAGGTTTTTACAGAGGGATTTGTTCAGATATAATATAATTAGCTTGATTTTATACAACTTTTTATTCCCCCTAAAATGATAATGAACATTGATTTCTGTCTGTTCTAAGTGTTTTCTGAATTATGGAATGACAAAATGAGATTTCCTCTGTAAAAACATTTGACTCTAGTATGTCAAAAAAAACAAGAATTTTGAAATTGACTTCATCCAGTGTTTAGATTTTTGTTCTAGAAATGTCTGCAAGTTAGCACATATTTCTTTAAATAATGACTGATTTGCATATTTAAACCTAATATTTAAAAAAAAAAAACTTGTAATGCAAAGATAGTTTGTAATTATCAATATAAACAATCAACTGAGTAAGTAAGGTCATAACTATTGTTTTTTTTTTTACCCTATTCACCTGCAGTGTCTCGCCTTAAGGTTTTTTGAGAATAAAATGTCCAAATTTGGTTGAAATAATGTTAGATTGTCATTTAGTGTAACACAATATATAACATGCCTATTCTGACTTGTACATATTAAAATATATAAAAGAATAAGGAAACGTGAGTTTTAAATGAGTAAAAATTCTTACTGACAAATTGGCAAAACCTAGGATAAAAATGTAGAATTACAACTAATTAGTATTTGGGGTGAAATGTGTCTTTTAATATGTTATAAATTGATTTTTGACAAGATTGTTACACTGAATGACATTTTAGTGGGTGTCTTCTGTAAATAAGGGAAAAATGTATGATATTTATTTTTTGCTCAGAAAAACTAAAACAAAAATGCAATTAAAATAAACAGAAAACGTTTTAATTTTTTTGGGGGGGAAAAACAACAACCATTTAAAGCAGTAGTACACTTATTGTTTTTATGTTTAAAGCCTTTTTAGTACTATTTCCCCAGTTCTGTAAATGTAGACCTGGATCAGAAAACACATCTCCAGTGAGTGACGGTGTGCAAAGTGAGCTGTTGAGTTTTCAGCACTCTCTTATTTTGTTCTGATCTCTCTCTCCTGTCTATTTTGGTCTTTGCCGATGTTCCTGAGATACTGTGCTGGACTAGGTACCAGCATCTTCAGTTCTGCCCTTTTGCCCGCATCTCTGTATTACGTAAGAAGCTGTGCTCTGAAGGAGAGATGAAAGAAGCCGCTCGGAGCCTCAGAATGACAAGCAGCTACGCAGCAGCACTAAACTCACTGATTCATCGAGCGTCAAGATGCTGCTCGTCAGACTCCTGACAGACGGCTGTGACAGGCTCAAGTCAAATCGGCTGGAACTCGAGATGGGAGAATGAGTTTGAGTGACTGTGAAAACACTGATAGACGTCTTAACTCTTTCCCTGCCATTTCCTGGCCTTGTACATTAGGGGGCGCTATTACACATCTTCTGAAAGAGCACCGCATCTCTAGATCAAAACATGGCACAGTAGAAGCAGAAACAATCGATTGCGTATGTAAGCAGATGCATATGCAAAATAACGCGATCATCAAACTTTAAAAAAATTAAAACGTTTCTTTTTCAAAAAATATTTTTTCTTAGCTTTTTGAAATGTTACAATGTTGCATTTTTTTTTTACTTGCCCACATTCATAAAGCTAGAATAAAAGTTTTTTTTTCTTTTTAAGCAGAGGCTCTGTTCTGAATAGTTTTTGATCAGTAAGATTTTTAATGTTTTTTAAAGAAGTCTCTTCTGCTCACCAAGTCTGCATTTATTTGATCCAAAGTACAGTGAAAACAGCTAAATTTTGAAATATTTTTGCTATTTAAAATAACTGTTTACACTGTTTGAATGTGTTTTAAAATGTAATTTATTCCTGATTTCAAAGCTGAATTTTCAGCATCATTGCTTCAGTTTTCAGTGTCACATGTTCCTTCAGAAATCATTCTAATATTACACAAATACTTTTTATTTCAGATAAATGCTGATCATTGGATCTTTCTATTCATCAAAGAATCTTGAAACATTTTACTCGACCTTTTCAAATATTGATAATAACAAAATAAAGGTTTCTTGAACAGGAAATCAGCTTATTAAAATGATTTCTGAAGGATCATGTGACACTGAAGACTGAAAATTCAGCTTTGATCAAAGAAATAAATTACATTTAAAAAATATTCAAATAGAAAACAGTTATTTTAAATAGTAAAAATATTTCAAAATTTTACTGTTTTTGCTGTACTTTGGATTAAATAAATGCAGGCTTGGTGAGCAGAAGAGACCTTTTCAAAAAACATTACAAATATTACTGTTCAAAAACTAGGGCCGGGACTTTAACGCGTTAATTAAGATTAATTAATTACACAAAAATAACGCGTTAAATTTTTTTTAACGCATTTTAATCGCACTTAATTTTGCACCGCGGAACGTTTCTCACTTGATGAGTTTCAGCGGACCGATTATACTGGAGCACCAACTAGCGTTTGGACAAAGGAATGCGCATATCACCGCAGCACATCGAGCCTCAATTATCACTTCAATGCTTTTACAGAAGGTCTACCTACCTATAGGGTACCTGAATTTCTGAAATGTAGGCTAGTTTATTATTTCTAAGTATCCCAGTGTTTTCCCTACCATTATCTTAGGGGGGCGCGTTTACAATGTCTCCTCCGACTGGATCGCGGACTCCATTCATAAAATCCGAGTTTACTATAGCGCGGAATACCACGTAAATTCGTCGATTTTTTTTATTGATAAATCAAAAGTTGGTCTGTCACTTAATTCAAATCGCGATATGGACTAGTGTCTGTAAAAACTGAAATGCAAAAAGACCGTTTTAATATGAATCCTGCATGTTCCGTTTGCCTCTGTATGTTAGAATGGCAGAGACGCGTTTTTTTTAATGCTCCCGTCAATTTTTGGCATTTGCATCTCAAATGAACAGATAGACTCAATCTCCAAAGCTACTGTGAGTGTCACCTTTACCGTTTCATTTGAGAAAACTAGCATCATATCATACTTTACACACAGAAACTTCACGGCAACCTGTCAAAATAAAGTACGGTTTAACATGAAACAGAACAATATTCCTATTTAAATAATTGACAAAAAACAATATATATGATAAAAAATAAATATAGCAACAAGATTAACCACTTAATTGTAGAAAAAAATTATTTTTAAAGATTATTATTTAAATGTTAAATTATTATTATTTATTGATTTTAACAGCAAACCTCTTGGTTGTTTGCCAAAAATTAAAAAGGTTTATTTTTCATTTGATTAAAAATAAATAAATGTTTATGCTTTCAGTTGATTTTGAGAAAATTAAAACACAAGAATTTCTTAAAAAAAAAAAAAAAAGCAAAAGATTGTAAAGCCCTATTGTTCAAAATGTTAAAATAGAGAGTTTTGGATTTATTTTTTCACTGAAATGTTTTATGTTAAATAAACGTTATTACACAAAGTAGGGTAAAGTACCGAGAAAAAAAAGTATGGAAACCTAGGGGAAACACTGTATCCTATTGCTACACTTAATGGCAATATTGCACTGGTCTGTTGGACTTGGTTGAACAAAAATAAACAATATTTTGTTGCTTAAGTTTATGTATTCAGTCATTATTCAATGGTATACTAAAAATCCATATGAAAAAACTTACTTCTCACTGTTCTCAGGTCAAATATTTATATGCGATTAAAATGCGATTAATTTCGATTAATTAATTACAAAGCCTCTGATTAATTAGATTAATTTTTTTAATCGAGTCCCGGCCCTATCAAAAACCTTTGACTGGTAATGAGGCATATTAAACGTTCAGATATTAATACAACAAAATATTCAAGTTTTGTGAATATTATGAAAAATGTTGGCAGTGCCTATCAACTTAAAAAAAGCTGGTGAGGAAAGAATGATTAAAATAATTTTAATAATTCCCCAACATTTCATTCTAATAATAATACTTAAAATATAAGAAAATTATTTATAATTCATAACAAAATGATTCAACCAGAAACAAAAAACTTAAATGCTTTTAAACCCTTTATAATCTTAAAATAAAAATAAACCTTTATTCTAATTTTTGAGTATTAGAGTTCAGTACATAACTTATAAATATTATATATATTATAAATATTATGTGTGCTGCAGACCTCAAATCTGTGGCTTGTTGTTCAGAAGTTTATACATTTTAGTTTTGTCAACAATAACGTTGAAAAAAGATTAAGTAATTAAGATTAAGCAACTTGTGAGCAAAAAAAGGGCCAAAAAAAAAAAAATCCTGCAGACTTACCTGAGAGATACATGTGAGAAATAAAGACGTATAAATTGCAATCATCATAACCATAATGCACTTGCATCGAGTGCTCAGCGGGATACGCTTTACATAACGCTCGCCTCATTTGCCTTAAGATTATTGAAATGAAGGACAACAATTTGGAGATGTTGAAGAGGCTGGAGGAGCCGCTGAGTGCTGGTTTCTCTCGTGTGAGACAGAGGTGAGGTCTGTCATCTGGGGGTGTCTTTAATGAGAGAACTTACATAAGTAACCCAGAGAAACTGAGAATAATCTTTCATCTCAAACCATCTGGGAAATGCATAAGCGAGGATGCAGAAATTAAGCTTTAGAATATGGAGTGAGGGAAAGCAATGATTTTGATAAGTGAGCTGAATGTATTGTGGTGCAAGTCGACAAGCCTTGTAATGATGTTTTGGGGCTGTGGCGTTATTGTAATGCAGCTCCAGATTGTTGTCCTTGTCGTCTTGAATCATTACTGCTATAACAGAGTATTAGCATGCTGTGCTGATTTCCCCGTCTCCCTCTCGCTGATGTGATGTTCAGGGTTGTGGTGGAGATCTGTGTAATTCTCTTGATCTCCTGAAGCTGCTGATGTTTTGTATTGATCTGTCTGACTCCAAATCCTCAACACAGGTTGCTGGTCAGTTCAGGTCTTTGCTAGAACATTTTGTACAGTAGCAGCTGATGTGTTTTTACTTTTATTGTGAGAATAAGGAAGCTGTTTGATGTCAAATTTAATTGTGGAGTCTGAAATCAACAAGGTAGTGGTTTCTTCTGGGGCATCACATGTAATGTTTGTCTTCTGTCTTTCCCTACAACTTCTGAATATTTCTAATTGGCTGCTTTTCAATTCATGAAGTTTGTGAAAATTGTCCATGCTCCACAGGATGTTGAATTAGAATTACAAAAATGAATTTACTTATTTTCAATTCAAATAGGCACAACATAACCACATGCAAGTTTTAGGGCAAAAAAATAATAATTGCATCATTGATTTTGACTAATTATGTTTACTAAAGTGCAAATAACGCTTTTAAAGGAATACAGTGGGGAAAATAATCATTTGATCCCCTGCTGATTTTGTGTGTTTGCTCACTGACAAAGAAATGATCAGGCTGTAATTTTAATGGTAGTTTTTTTGAACAGTGAGAGACAACAACAAAAAAAAACAAAAATCCAGAAAAAATTTCAAAAATGTTATACATTTGATTTGCATTTTAATGAGTGAAATAAGTATTTGACCCCTTCGCAAAACAGGACTTAGTACTTGGTGGCTAAACCCTTGTTGGCAATCCCAGAGGTCTGATGATTCTTGTAGTTGTCCAGCAGGTTTGCACACATCTCAGGAGGGATTTTGTCCCAGTCCTCTTTGCAGATCCTCTCCAAGTCAATAAGGTTTGGAGGCTGACGTTTGGACACTCAAACCTTCAGCTTCTTCCTCAGATTTTCTATGGGGTTAAGGTCTGAAGACTGGCTAGATCACTCCAGGACCGCAATGTGCTTCTTCTTGAGCCACTCCTTTGTTGTCTTGGCTGTGTGTTTTGGGTCATTTTGGGAATGCCCATCCACCACACATTTTCAATGTTTCTCAATTGAGATTTGACAGTATATGGCCCCGTCCATCGTCCCTTTGATGTGGTGCAGTTGTTCTGTCCCCTTAGAAGAAAAACACCCCCAAAGCATAATGTTTCCAGCTCCATGTTTGAAGGTGTGGATGGTGTTCTTGGGGTCATAGACAGCATTCCTCCTCCTCCACATACAGAGGAAATCGAATTTGGTCTGATCTGACCACAACACTTTCACCCAGTTCTCCTCTGAATCATTCAGATGTTGATTGGCAAACTTCATTTGGGCTGTACATGTGCTTTCTTGAGCAGGGGATCTTGTGGGCGCTGCAGGATTTCAGTTCTTCACGGCGTAGTGTGTTACCAATTGTTTTCTTGGTGACTATGGTCCCAGCTGCCTTAAGATCATTGATGAGATCCTCTCGTGTAGTTCTGGGCTGATTCCTCAGCGTTCTCATGATCATTGAAACTCCACGAGGTGAGATCTTGCATGGATCCCCAGACCGAGGGAGATTGACAGTTATTCTGTGTTTCTTCTATTTGCCAATAATCGCACCAACTGTTGTCACCTTCTCATCAAGCTGCTTGCTGATGTTCTTGTAGCCATCTAAGAGTGTTTGTTTTTTCATGAGAACAGATTTGGAGAACTATACATCACTTGCTTACCAGTTGATCCTCTGCAGTGAATAGGTGCCGTCAGAATGAGAGTCCAAACTGCTGATAAAAACATCACAATAATCCACAAGTAATCCACACCACTCCAGTCCATCAGTTCACATCTTGAGAAGACAAAATCTAAAACCAATCCATCAATAAGACGTTTTTAATTAAACTAAGTCCATAATACATAATAACGCTTCCTCCGAGTGAAAAAGTCCATCTCCTGTTGTCTCTCACATCAAAATCCAGCCACATATTTGTTTAGACCTGTTTTGACTTGTAAACGCTGCATGATCTGTGCAGATTTCTCTCCTGATTCAGAATTTTATCACTGGAGGAAGCGCTATTATAGATTATGGACTCTTATTTTAGTTAAAAACGTCTTAAATGCTGGATTCGTTTCAGCTTTTGTCTTCTCCAGATGTGAACTGATGGACTGGAGTGCTGTGGATTACTTGTGGATTATTGTGATGTTTTTATCAGCTGTTTGGACTTTCATTCTGACGGCACCCATTCACTGCATTCAGGAGGATCCATTGGTGATACAGTGATGGAATGGCACATTTCTACAAATCTGATGAAGAAACAAACTCATCCTAGTGTTGGATGGCCTTAGGGTAAGCAACTATTCAGTGAATTTTAATTTTGGGTGAACTACTCCTTTAATGATTAATCTGATATTTTTTGTGGGTAAATACTTCGGTCTGAAGTATAATAATGTCCAGTGCTGAACTCAGCTAGAATTATGCAGTGGATTACCTCACAGACAAATGAAATCTCCGCATCTTGAAGCATCGATTTCTCGTCCTTATTATGCTGAAGCTCTGATCTGAGGTCACAGCTTCATTTGCTCTTTTAGAAAACCTGTCAGGAGTACAGCCAATCATGTCTATCTGTCTGCTTCCTCCTCTCTGTGTTTCTCTCAGCTCTCTCCTCCTTCATAACGCTCTCTCTCTTTCTCCCTGGAAGGCAGACACAGGGCTCTCGCAGAATACTAATAGATTCACTTTGAGTCGCTGAAGTAAATCCATATTTCCACCAACAATCGTCTTTTCTTTCAGCAAATCTCGACTGAAACTTTTTGAAGACTCTCGCTTTGATTGCTTGGGAAAATTTGTTACCATTAGCGATGAATCATTATTCAAATGTAGCATTAGAACCGTGAATCTATTTGCATATCAATAAAACACGTTATTATTTGAATGCGAATGTGATTAATGAGAGGCGAGAAACGATGGCCTCCGGTTATCTGGTCGCTCTGATAAAACGCTCTGCCAGAATATCCACTCCATCTTAGCCCTGGATTGTTTGATTCAGTGGATTTGGTGGGAGCACATTAAGAAGCTTTGAAACTCTCTAACCTTTCCAAACATTCATTACTGTTCACAGCGGCAGCCGGCCGATTCCTGGCCTCTCTCGCTCCTGCTGTGCTTTCAATATTAATTAAACTCAATATGGCACTGTCACTGATCCAACCAGTGCATCGCAGCAGAATACTGGAGACCCTGCGGCACAGACACATATATTACTCTCAGTGTACTTTAGCCTTAAGCTTGTTCTTAGTCTTACATTTTGCTTACACTCGACAAATGCTACTTTTGAGTTTTTGTCCTGACCAGCTTTAAAAAAAGTGATTGTTGATCATTTGATTTGTAGCTCCACCCACGTAACGCCTCATTGGTCAAAAGTCAACATGCAACTCATTACGAAAACTCTAGAACCACATTTAAAGAAGTAGTTGACTTCCACAACAAAAATGTAAAGTAATAATGCACTCACCCCTTTGTCATCCAAGATGTTCTTGTCTTTCTTTCTGCAGCCGTAAAGAAATTATGTTTCTTGAGGAAAACATTTCAGGATTTCCCTGCATATAGTGGACTTCTATGGTGCCCACGAGTTTGAACTCCCAAATGCAGTTTAAATGCAGCTTCAAAGGACTCTAAATGACCCCAGCCAATGAATAAGTCTTATCTAGTGAAATGATCGATCAGTCGAAAAAATTAACAATTTGTACAACGCGTTCCAAAGTATTATGCAAATTGTATGTAAGTGTCATAAACACACAGTTTTTTGTTTTTCAATTAAACTCATGGATGGTATTGTGTCTCATGGCTCTTTGGATCACTGGAATGAATCTCAGACACCTGTGATAAACAGTTTGCCAAATGAGCCCAATTAAAGGAAAAGTACTTAAGAAGGATGTTCCACATTATTAAGCAGGCCACAGGTTTCAAGCAATTATGGGAAAGAAAAAGGTCTCTCTGCTGCCGAAAAGCGTCAAATAGTGCAATGCTTTGGACAAGGTATGAAAACATTAGATATTTCACGAAAACGTAAGCGTGATCATTGTACTGTGAAGAGATTTGAGGCTGATTCAGAGCACAGACAGGTTCGTGCAGGTAAAGGCGGAATGAGGAAGGTTTCTGCCAGACAAATTCATCAGATTAAGAGAGCAGCTACTAAAATGCCATTACAAAGTAGCAAACAGGTTTTTGAAGCTGCTGGTGCCTCTTGAGTCCCACGAACATCAAGGTGTAGGATCCTCCAGAGGCTCGCAGTTGTGCATAAACCTACTATTCGGCCACTCCTAACTAATGCTCACAAGCAGAAATGGTTGCAGTGGGCCCAGACATACATGAAGACTCATTTTCAAACAGTCTTGTTTACTGATGAGTGTTGTGCATCTTTGGATGGTCCAGATAGATGGAGTAGTGGATGGAACATGTCCCAACAAGGCTGCGACCACAACAAGGAGGTGGCGTTTTTGGCCGGAATCATAGGGAGAGAGCTGGTTGGCCCCTTTAGGATCCCTAAAGGTATTAAAATGACCTCGGCAAAGTATGTCGAGTTTTTGACTTACCACTTTCTTTCATGGTACAAAAAGAAGAACTGTGCCTTCCGTAGCAAAATCATCTTCATGCATGACAATGCACCATCTCATGCTGCAAATAATACCTCTGTGTCATTGGCTGCTATCTGCATAAAAGATGAGAAACTCATGGTGTGGCCACCATCCTCCCCTGACCTCAACCAGATTGAGAACCTTTGGAGCATCCTCAAGCAAAAGATCTATGAGGGTGGGAGGCAGTTCACATCAAAACAGCAGCTCTGGGAGGCTATTCTGGCATCCTGCAAACAAATTCAATCAGAAACTCTCCAAAAACTCACAAATTCAATGGATGCAAGAATTGTGATAGCGATATCAAAGAAGGGGTCCTATGGTAAGATGTAACTTGCCCAGTTAGGATGTTTTTGATTGAAATAGATTTAGATTTCAGTAAATATGACCACCTAATGCTGCAAATTCAGCAAATGCCCATTTTCAGTTCTTTACAACCTATACAATGTTTTAACTCTGTTGTGCATAATAATGTGGAACAGTGCATTTTCAGTTTTTTATTTTTGAAATAAATACTGTTATCATTAGGAGGTTTGTTCAATAAAATTCGAATTATACCCTAATGGTTGATGACTTAAAAATTATACTGACTGTCATTTGCATTGACTAATTATGAAAACCAGAGAAAGATATCATTTGCATAATAATTTGGAACGCGGTGTATATTTTTTAGCCATCTAGCAGAGCTAGACAAAGCATGCATTTGAGGTTAAAAAGTATACTGTATACTTGGATTTTTTTTTTTAGAAAAATTTTGCGTCAACTTGTTACATCTAATCACTTTACTTTTTATCAACTTAAATTTTTTTGTTTTGAAAAGGATGAACTATTCATTACTTAGCCAAAGCAAAAAGTATCTTTGAATCAGATAAAGTTTTTACGTTTAATGAAATCTCAAATTATACTTTGTCTTAATGTTTTCTCTTTGTATTAACTTAATTATTTTACTTTACATCTAACCAAATATCCAACCAAATACAATTTAAAATATTAATGTAATATAAAAGGAATTTATTTACTTTCAGAATGTGTAATTTTAGCGTCTAAGATGAATGACTTCAAGCATTAAACTTTTGACCATTTATTTTGTCATAATATTTTTTTTTTACAATACGTACAGTATCCTCATACAAATACACACTGTCGATCAATGTAAACACATCATAAACTTGACAATTTTTGTCAAAAAACATTTCTACAATAAGGGATCGGGATCGTTTAGAATCTTTTGAAGCTGCATTTAAACTGCATTTTGGAAGTTCAAACTCGGGGCACCATAGAAGTCCACTATATGGAGAGAAATCCTGAAATGTTTTCATTCTGGAAGTGAACTACTCCTTTAATGTGTGAAAACCTTCGAACACTAATGAGTCACATTGTTTAAGCAGGGATGTCAGGACTGCTGGATCATTTTGTTTTTGCAGCTTGCTTTACCTGCCTGCTGTCTTGTTCTTCGTGACAGGTGTGTAAAGTCCCTCTGGCTTCAGGGACTGAGGGATTTGGTTTGATTCCCTATTCTAAGTCAACCGTGACACTTAAATTGACGCGGGTGTTTCAGAGGGAACGCTCTGCTTCATGAACGGGAAAAGAGCCAAATGAGAGCTGACAAAGTGAGAAAGGAAAGAGAACAAGTGTGTGTTCGCTTGTTTAGTTAAACATAAGACATGACAGATGACTAAAGGGGTGATCCTAGAAGTGTTGGGGGTAACGTATTACAAGTAACGCAAGTTACGTAATAATGTTACTTTTTGCAAGTAACTAGTAAAGCATTACTTTTTAATGACAAGAAAATATCTGAGTTACTTTTTCAAATAAGTAAAGCCAGTTACTTTCCCTCATTTATTGATTAAAAGCTCTCCTGTCCCCATGTTGAGAGAAATTGTGAGTAAGATGCTACTTTAGTTCTAGAATAAATGTGAACATGCATTAATTCATCTCACTCACTAAAAAACAGATACAGTGTTCTTCAAAATGAATAAAAACACTGAAATTCAATGCAAACCTGCAATAATTAAATGCTAAATAATACAAATATCCTTTATGTATTTAATCCCATTTTATGGCGAAATAAGCGAATAAGCGAAAATTACTTACGATCTAACATTTTTTTCTTTTTTTTTTATTGCTGAAGAGTTGACATTTTTTCTTCTGCGGTCTACTGTACAGACATCAATTTACTTTTCTCTAAGCCTGAGGCTTTTGGTGTGAAAAGGCTTTTACATTTGACAAAAAAAGAACTTTTTATATTAAAAACAAACAAGCAAGCCCTGCCCAGATTTAAAAAGTAACGCAAAAGTAACGGAACGCATTACTTTCTACAAAAAGTAACTGGGTAACGTAATTAGTTACTTTTTTAGGGAGTAACTCAATATTGTAATGCATTACTGTTAAAAGTAACTTTCCCCAACACTGGATCCTAGTTTTTAAAAGGGTCATCAACTTATGTGGTTTCTTTAGTCTCACACAAACTGTTTTATTTTCTGAATTTAATCTGCATGGTCTGGTCCACACAGCAGCTAACAAATTCGTTAATAATTAATCACGATTAAAAAGATCTAAGTAGCAGAATGTTTTATGTTGCTGAAGTTGTTTTTCACGTGTGCTGTATGACAGGAGACTGCTGTGCTGTGAGCTTGATGTCTGTTCAGTGTCTGCGTGGGAGTTTGTGTGTCTGCTTACCTGAGAACAGCTTGGCTTCGACTAAACGAATGCGGGCTTCCTGTCTGCTCCCACTCACACACCACAGACCTCTGGCAGCCGCTGAAGGTGTAGGATTTGTTCGTCTCATTTATTAACGCTATTTTAAGCTCAGATGAGTCAAATTTCTTTCCTTTCATAGCTCGGAGGCTAAACTAAATAAATTTGACAGGCTTTTGTTATCACACCTCTGAAAACTGTGATGTGCTGTTTAATGTACTTAGTGGTAAACTGTGTGCCGTCTTATCAGCGAAACAGAATTATATTTTTACGCTTCTTTGCTGCCAGTCTTGCTAGTCTTTAAAAGGGTAATTTATCCCGAATTGAAACGTCTGTCATCAGCCTTCATCGTCAAACGCATATGAATTCTTTACTCCTTAGGCAACAAACGAGAGGTTACCATGAAATGAAAAATGATCATCTATCCCTTGTTTTCTTGTTCTGTTTATCCATCCAATTATCAATCCAGCTATCCATTGTTGTTTTTATTCATCTATCCATCTATTGTTCTGTTTATCCATTCGTTTATCCATCCATCCATCTAGTGTTCTATTGTATTGTTTATCCAACTGGCCATCCATTTATCCATAGTTTTTTTTTTATCCATCCATTGTTCTGTTTATCCATCCATTCATCCAGTGTTTTGTTGTTTATGTATTCATTCATCCAACTATCCATCCGTTCATCCATCCATCCATCCATTGTTCTGTTTATCCATCCGTTCATCTATCTATTCAGTGTTTTGTTGTTCTGTTTATTTATCTGTTCATCCATCCATCCATCCATCCATCCATCCATCCATCCAGTGTTTTGTTATGTTTATCCATCCATTCATCCAACTATCCATCATCCATCAATCCAGTGTTCTGTTGTTGTTTATCTATCTGTATATCCGTCTATCGATCCACCCTTTCTTCTATTTATCATCCATCCAACCCTCTATCCATCCATCCTTCTGCTTATCCATACATTGGGTGTTCTGTTGATCTATTTATCCATCCATTTATCCAACTATCCATCTGTTCATCCATCCATCCATTTATCCATTTTTTCTGTTTATCCATCCAGTGTTCTGTTGTTCTATTTATCTATCTGTCCATCCATCTATCCATCCATGCATCCATTCATCCATCTATTCATCTATTCATCCTTCCCTCTATCCATCCATCCAGTGTTCTGTTGTTCTGTTTAATCCATCCATCCATCCATCCATCCATCCATCCAGTGTTTTGTTGTTTATCCATCCATTCATTCATTCATTCATTCATTCATTCATCCATCCATCCAACCATCCATGCTGTGTTCTGTTGTTCTGTTTATCCATCCCTTCATCCAACTATCCATCTGTCCATCCGTTAACCAACTATCCATCTATTCACCCAGTGTACTTATTATCCATCCATTCATCCATCCATCCATCCATCCATCCATCCATCCATTCATCCATCATCCATCCATCCATCCATCCATCCATCCATCCATCCATCCATCCATCCATCCAGGGGCACCGCTAAGGCGGGGAAATTTAGGACAATTCTAAGGGCCCACACCCTTTAGGGGCCCCCAGAGATCTGCTTTGGTGTGGTAGGGGGGGCCCGACCTCATATTTTGTCATAGGGCCCAAAATTGCGAGCGGCGCCCCTGCATCCATCCATGCAATGTTTTGTTGTTGTTTATCCATCCATTCATTCATCCATCCATCCATCCATCCATCCATCCATCCATCCATGCTGTTTTCTGTTTATCTGTCTGTTCATCCATCCATCCATCCATCCATCCATTGTTCTGTTGTTCTGTTTATCCATCCATCCATTGTTCTTTTTTCCATCCACCTATCATTCTATAATCTATTCATCCATGCATTGTTCTAACTATCATTCTGTTTATCCATCTATCAATCTATTCTTCTGTCTGTGGTTCTATCAATCATTCTATCCATCAGATCTGTGTTTGAACTGCACGTGTTTTCTATCACACAACACCTTATATAACCTTCAAATCTCTCTTAAAACTGCCAAAGTTTCAAACTACACAAGGTTATGCAACCTTCAAACGGCTTTTAACTTTCTAACAGGGCTTTGTCAATCAGAAATCTTGACAAACTGTCTTTAAGTAGTTATGAAACTGAAGTAATAGTGAGTTTGTTATGGGTGTACCAGAGCTCTGACTAGCTATTAGTACAGCAGAGCTCAGCACCAGAACATGCTGTTCATTCAGCTCAGCTGATGTGACTTCAGGTCCCACACACTGGAGAAATACATTGCATTCACTGTATAAGTTGTTTTAGATATAAGTATCTGACAAATGTATAACACACTGCTTATTTGATAAATCAGTGTCTTTTTTTAGACTACAGTTCCGTTAGAAATTAGCCACTGCATTTGCAGAACCCTAGAGCACAAAGGGCTTGTGTTTTGGTCATAAATACACCTCTTGCCTTCTCCAAATGTATTTTTAAAAGAGACACAAGGGCCCTAATTGGGCTTGCGTTTAATATGCTTTATTTATGATGCATTACATGGCTGTGGCGTCTAAAAGCCGTTCAGTGTACAAACGTCCAGAGCCCGGCTCCAGTGCTTCAACGGCTCTTCAGATCCACAGAGAGCATCATTTGTGTCTCATTAACGGTGTCTTTTGACTTTTTGTACCATCTAATGCAATTAACTCATTACGTGATGAGCCTTTATGAACAGAAATGCATTCATAGAATTCACTAATTACTCATTTTCTTTTAAATGTACCTGTTCAACTGCATATCTGATGTGTTTGGATATTCATCTATACCGTTTTTTAACCTTCATTCGTCCATGTTAGCCTAATTGTACACAAAAGCAAACAAACAAACAAACAAACAAACAAACAAACAAACAAACAAACAAACAAACAAACAAACTAACAAACAAACAAACATATAAACTCTTTTAAAAAGTGCTAACTAGTGTGAACAGCTTTTTAAGTGCAAATTTTTGTAAAGTGCTTGTCTTTTATCAAATGCGTTGTTTTCTTTGGTGTAACATAAAGCAAACTAATTGCAGAGACAGTCTTCCTGAAGCAACTTGAGATGAAGTGCCTCGCTCAAGGGCACAATGCTGCTGTCTTTATTTCATTTTTTCTCTTCTCTTCTGAGGTTTCCTCTGTGCCAAGGGTGAAATTTATGAAGTCTGTACTTGCACAAGACTACCACTAATAAAACCTAGGGTTAACAGTTAGTCCTGCATCCAACTCACACCATTGGTTAAAACAGTTTTGATAATTCAGGCTGCTTGGGATGTTCATTTTACATTTAAGTGCACTTTGAAGTGTACAAATGATCTGGGCCACTGTGGCTAGCACTGCACTAATGTTCCTCACACATTCTAGTTCAAACTCCAGTTTAAACTCCATTGAAACTTCTTTTATAGATGATTCAGGTAGGTTGTCTATTTTGAAAATGTTATGTTTTTTAAGAAATTTGCACATCTCAAATCTTCCCCTTCTACCCTGCATCTGTTTGCATACTGAATTTTGGTTGTTCTTGCAACAAAACAATTCTGTCAAAGAGCCACAAAAAGGGAAAAACGGGAAGTGAACATGAGAAGATGAGAAATGCTGAAAATATTTTTTTTAAATAAAATAAATGTTAACTAAAACAAAATAAAATGCATACTGAAAAAAAAAACCATACTGTTATTTAGTCTCAACTATTTGCCAAGGCAACATTTCTCATTATAATTTATGATGATTTATGATGTAATAAAAATCTGAAATAAAATGAATAATAACTGTATAGACATCTATTTAAAAAAGACCAACACAGAACAAAAAAAGACAAAAACACAAAAGTACTAAAATTTAAATGAACAATGAAAATACAAGAATCAAAACAAATTTAAAATATAAAAAAAACATATTAAATTCATACAAATTGTATTTATAGCCCTGCACTGATGTTACTTTTTTTTGTTAAAAAAAGATAATTTTAGCAATCTATTTTGGGCTAGTGTAAATGTGATATTTTTTAAGAAATGTATGCTTGCTCTCCATTGACAGATGCATTCTAATGGGTGTTTGCCCTTTTACTTTGCATCTATTTGCATACTGAATTGTGATTGTTCTTGCATATATTTAACATTTATGGCTGCCTGTACAGTGTGTGGTGATGGAATTGCTTCTTTGTTTAAGAGCACTCAACATTCAGATATAAAATCTGGAATCTGAGGGTGCAAAAAATCTACATATTGAGAAAATCATATTACTAATGCATATTACAATGCATAATACTAATCATAAATGAAGTTTTGATATATTAACTATAGGGAATTTACAAAATATCTTCATGGAACATGATCTTTACTTAATATCCTAATGATTTTTGGCATAGAAGAAAAATCAATCATTTTGACCCATACAATGTATTTTTGGCTATTGCTACAAATATACCTGTTCTACTTATGACTGGTTTTGTGGTTCAGGGTCACAAAAAATATTTCTTAGTTTTTATAAAACTAAAATCATACAAAATTTGTTTCTGAAAATAAAACAAATGTTAACAGAAATAAAATAAAGCGCAATTTCAGCACTATTTCTCATTTTCATTTACCTTAGCATTTACGTGTACTAAAATAACAAAATAAAACTGAAATAAAAACTTTATAGAACTCATTTTCAAATTAAAAACTCATACAATTAATGTAATTTCTGTTAATTAATAAATTATATAATAAGTATACAAAAATATATAGTATATAAAAAAAAGTATATAAAAAGTATAAAAAGGTCATAAAATACAAATAATAAAGACAAAAAAAATACATTAATAAAAATTAGTAAAACTTTAAAATGCAAACTATAAATATTGAAGAAAACCAAATTATATGTGTATTATGAATAAAAACTATAACAATATCTCAGGCTCAGCAATAAAAAATAACACTGGACAAAACATAACTGGAAATAACAAATATCCAAAGAAGCAATTGCTGCTGGAGTGATGAATGCAGCAGTGGTGACAAACAACCCATGATGACCTGAAGCTCCCTCACACAGAGCCGTGACAATGACAAACAGCAGGACCTTAATCAGTGAGCACCAACATGCAAACACACAGCCAATCCACAGTAAGCATGCGGCATATGTAGAGCTATGCAAGCAGGGACAGGTTGCATAGAAAAAAACATGGGCTTCTTGGAAATATGCACCTCAAATTTAACTTCAAAAATGAACTAATACATGCAATTCACTGCAGTTTCCAGCTGGACATCAGTGACCGATTATTAGGCAGATTGTTGTAATGTGGGGTTTTGGGGTTCATGCTTACATGTCTTTTATTTTGTAGTTTGATTCATGCTGTTAGTGTCTTGCTTCACTTTCCCTCATGTATTCTTGCTATTGGTTCCTCTGTTCAATGTGTCATGCTTTCATTGGTTTATGTCTTGCCATGTGGTCTACTGTTCGGTTTGTTCATTGGTTGCTATATAGTATTGTGCCTGGTTTCCCATTGGTTGGTTTGTGTCAGTGTCATGTGACCCTCATTGTTTGATATATAGCCCTCATGTTGCCATTGTCTGTTGTTGTGTATTAATGTTGTAACCTGCTGTAGGTAAGTCTGTTTCAAGCCAAGCCTAGTCTGTTTTAAGATAAGCCTAATCTGTTTC
The DNA here is from genome assembly GCF_049309525.1 of Garra rufa. NCBI lineage: Eukaryota > Metazoa > Chordata > Actinopteri > Cypriniformes > Cyprinidae > Garra > Garra rufa. The sequence goes on from NC_133382.1 coordinate 731,539, forward strand.
AAGCCAAGTCTAGTATGTTTCAAGCCAAGTCTGTTTCAAGCCAAGTCAGTTTCAAGCCAAGCCAAGTCTAGTATGTTTCAAGCCAAGTCTGTTTCAAGCCAGGCCTGTTTCAAGCCAAGCCTAGTCTGTTTCAGGCCAAGTCTAGTCTGTTTCAAGCCAAGCCAAGTCTGTTTCAAGCCAAGCCAAATCTGTTTCAAGCCAAGCCTAGTCTGTTTCAAGCCAAGCCTAGTCTGTTTCAAGCCAAGTCTAGTCCGTTTCAAGCCAAGCCTAGTCCGTTTCAAGCCAAGCCTAGTCCGTTTCAAGCCAAGCCTAGTCCGTTTCAAGCCAAGCCTAGTCCGTTTCAAGCCAAGCCTAGTCCGTTTCAAGCCAAGCCTAGTCCGTTTCAAGCCAAGTCTAGTCCGTTTCAAGCCAAGCCTAGTCTGTTTCAAGCCAAGCCTAGTCCGTTTCAAGCCAAGCCTAGTCTGTTTCAAGCCAAGTCTAGTCCGTTTCAAGCCAAGCCTAGTCCGTTTCAAGCCAAGCCTAGTCCGTTTCAAGCCAAGCCTAGTCTGTTTCAAGCCAAGCCTAGTCTGTTTCAAGCCAAGCCTAGTCCATTTCAAGCCAAGCCTAGTCCGTTTCAAGCCAAGTCTAGTCCGTTTCAAGCCAAGCCTAGTCCGTTTCAAGCCAAGCCTAGTCTGTTTCAAGCCAAGCCTAGTCCGTTTCAAGCCAAGCCTAGTCTGTTTCAAGCCAAGCCTAGTCTGTTTCAAGCCAAGCCTAGTCCGTTTCAAGCCAAGCCTAGTCCGTTTCAAGCCAAGCCTAGTCCGTTTCAAGCCAAGCCTAGTCCGTTTCAAGCCAAGCCTAGTCTGTTTCAAGCCAAGTCTAGTCCGTTTCAAGCCAAGCCTAGTCTGTTTCAAGCCAAGCCTAGTCCGTTTCAAGCCAAGCCTAGTCTGTTTCAAGCCAAGTCTAGTCCGTTTCAAGCCAAGCCTAGTCCGTTTCAAGCCAAGCCTAGTCTGTTTCAAGCCAAGCCTAGTCTGTTTCAAGCCAAGCCTAGTCCGTTTCAAGCCAAGCCTAGTCCGTTTCAAGCCAAGCCTAGTCCGTTTCAAGCCAAGCCTAGTCTGTTTCAAGCCAAGCCAAGTCTGTTTCAAGCCAAGCCAAGCCTAGTCCCTTTCAAGCCAAGCCTAGTCCGTTTCAAGCCAAGCCTAGTTCAATTCAATTCAATTCAATTCAAGTTTATTTGTATAGCGCTTTTTACAATACAGATTGTTGCAGAGCAGCTGCACAAAGGTTTTAGGCTACTACAATATATTTAGTAGCTTATTAGTGGTGAATACTGTATGTTGAGTCGATGTACATATGATATAAATATTAAATCAGTAACTGTGTAATTAAACAAATGATGAACACTAATTGCAATGGTTATGTGCTGTAATCAAACTTGTAGGAAAATTATGTAGTGCTGTATGTTGTTTCAAGGCTGGCATCATCTGCGGTCCTCTGAGGGGTTGGCATCATCTCTTCATCTGAATCCGGGCTGAATCTTGTGTAAATCCTAGTTACCACGGGATGGAAATCGTGGCAAAGACAGAGAAACAGAGAAATAATTAGCGTAGCTGCTGTTCCAACTTCCGACCAAACAAAAATGATGGTTTAGCCCAAGCTGAAGAATATTAATGTGCATTTGATCAGATGTAACTGAAATTACAACGTTATGAGATACATTATGTGAATGCTTGGCTAAAGAGATGAGTCTTTAATCTAGATTTAAACATAGAAAGTGTGTCTGAACCCCGAACGTTATCAGGAAGGCTATTCCAGAGTTTGGGAGCCAAATGAGAAAAGGCTCTCCCTCCTTTAGTGGACTTTGCTATCCTAGGTACTACTAAAAGTCCAGAGTTTTGCGACCTTAGGGAGCGTGAGGGATTGTAGCGTAGTAGGAGACTAGTTAGGTATGCAGGAGCTAAACAATTAAGGGCCTTATAGGTAAGAAGTAATATTTTGTAAGTGATACGGAACCTAATAGGTAGCCAGTGTAGAGACTGTAAAATTGGGGTAATATGATCATATTTTCTTGATCTGGTAAGGACTCTAGCAGCTGCATTTTGGACACCTGTAGCTTATTTATTGAAGAAGCAGGACAACCACCTAGTAGTGCATTACAATAGTCCAGTCTAGACGTCATGAATGCATGAACTAACTTTTCTGCATCAGAAACAGGTAACATGTTCTGTAGCTTAGCAATGTTTCGAAGATGAAAGAATGCTGTTTTTGTAACATAGGAAATATGATTTTCAAAAGATAGGTTGCTGTCTAATATAACACCTAGATTTTTGACTGTAGAGGAAATAACAGTACATCCGTCTAGTTGCAAGTTGCAGTTTAAGAGATTCTGTGTACTGTTTTTTGGTCCAATAAGTAATATCTCAGTCTTATCTGAATTTAACAGTAGAAAATTATTGGTCATCCAGTCTTTCACATTTTTAACACACTCTGTTAACTTTGCTAAGTTAGAAGTTTCATCTGGTCTTGTTGAAATATATAGTTGAGTGTCATCAGCATAACAATGGAAACTAATCCCATATTTCCTAATAATATTACCGAGGGGTAACATGTAAATTGAAAATAGTAGTGGACCTAGGACAGATCCTTGTGGCACTCCATACTTTACTGGTGTTAGCTGCGATGACTCCCCGTTTAAATAAACAAAGTGGTAGCGATCGGACAGGTATGATCTGAACCATCCTAAAGCCTGCCCTTGAATACCTGTATAGTTTTGTAATCGATCTATGAGTATTTCATGATCTATAGTGTCGAACGCAGCACTAAGATCAAGTAAAACTAGCAATGAGACGCAGCCTTGATCTGACGCAAGTAGCAAGTCGTTTGTGATTTTTACAAGTGCAGTTTCTGTGCTATGGTAGGGCCTGAAACCTGACTGAAATTCTTCAAAGATATTATTATTTTGCAAGAAGGAGCACAATTGAGCAGACACAACTTTTTCTAGGATTTTAGACATAAATGGAAGATTAGAAATGGGTCTGTAATTTGCCAGTTCATTAGGGTCTAGCTGTGGTTTCTTAATTAGAGGTTTAATAACCGCTAGTTTGAATGGTTTTGGGACATGACCTAAAGATAACGATGAGTTAACAATATTAAGAAGCGGTACTTCTGCTACAGGTAACAACTCTTTTAGTAATTTAGTGGGTACAGGATCTAATAGGCATGTTGTTGGTTTAGATGTGGTGATAAGTTTATTTAATTCTTTCTGTTCTATAGTTGTAAAGCACTGGAGTTTTTCTTTGGGTGTAATGACTAATGTTGAAGCATCAGTTGCTGTAGTATCTATATTAGTTATTGTATTTCTAATGTTGTCTATTTTATCAGTAAAGAAATTCATAAAGACGTTACAGTTAAACTGTGCAGGAATATTCAGGTCAGGAGGTGTTCGGTTATTTGTTAATCTAGCCACTGTGCTAAATAAAAACCTTGGATTTTTTTTTCTATGAGTTGGTGGATATACTCGGCTTTAGCAGCTTTTAAAGCCCATCTATAGCTGGACATACTGTTTTTCCATGCAATTTTAAAAACTTCTAAGTTAGTTTTTCTCCATTTACGCTCAAGATTACGAGTTTCTTTTTTGAGAGAATGGGTATTACTGTTGTACCATGGCGCAGTACGTTTTTCTCTAACCTTTTTTAGCTTGATTGGGGCAACAGCTTCTAATGTATTAGAGAAGATAGTGCCTATGTTACTAGTCATTTTGTCTAGTTCATGTTTATTTATGGGTGCACAGAGCAGTTGAGATAAATCAGGCAGGTTATTTGCGAAACTATCTTTGGTAGCAGGAACAATAGTTCTGCCCAGACGATAGCGCGGAGCTATATAGTTAACATCAGTGATACGCAGCATGCACGATACGAGGCAATGATCGGTAACATCATCGCTTTGAGGTATGATATCTATATCAGTAAGATCAAGTCCGTGCGATATAATTAGATCTAGTGTATGATTAAAACGATGAGTGGGCCCAGTGACGTTTTGTTTGACTCCAAAAGAGTTTAACAGGTCATTAAACGCAAGTCCTAACGCATCATTTGTATCATCAACATGAATGTTAAAATCTCCAACAATTAATGCTTTATCAAAATTAACCAATAGGTCCGAAAGGAAATCTGCAAATTCTTTTAGGAAATCTGTATACGGCCCTGGAGGTCTATACACAGTAGCCAGAGCAAGAGATCGGAGAGATTTATTTTGCATATCTGACAGAGTAACATTGAGTAGAAGTACTTCAAATGAATTAAACCTGTACCCTGTTTTCTGGGTAACATTGAAAATATCACTATAAATTGTTGCTACACCACCGCCACGGCCGATCTGACGGGGTTCATGCTTATAACAGTAGTTTGGTGGAGTAGACTCATTCAGACCAATATAATCGTTTGGTTTTAGCCAAGTTTCAGTCAAGCAGAGGACATCAAAACTGTTATCTGTGATTATTTCATTTACAGTAAGTGCTTTGGGTGCGAGTGATCTAATGTTTAGGAGCCCAAGCTTTAAAAATTGATTTTGTTCATTTATTGTGCATTTTTTTGGTCTAATCACGATTAGATTTGTTCTAGATCCTGCATTAAATTTTAGTTTTGACCTCACTATTCGAGGAACAGACACAGTCTTTATAGGTTGGACAGCACCAATACTATCGTTTAAATGTGCATGACAAAAGCCATCATCACAACTATTTGAAGAATTGCTTACTAGTCAAATGGAGCGCAGTGTCCTGGAGATGTTGTCCGACAGGAGTTCTGCTCCGACTCTGCTGGGGTGCAGGCCATCAGCGCGGTAAAGCCTAGGGCGCTCCCAGAAAAGATTCCAATTATTAACAAAGAGCAGTTTTTGTTCTTTACACCATGACAACAACCATTCATTTAGAGCAAAAAGTCTACTGAACCTTTCGTGTCCACGTCGATACGTGGGAAGCGGTCCTGACACGATGATCCTCGTCGCGGGCGCTGTGCTGTGTACCGTCTCGATCAGGCTCCTGAAATCCCTCTTCAGGACCTCCGTCTGCCGCCGCCTGACGTCGTTCACCCCTGCGTGCAGGACGATCAAGCCAAGCCAAGCCTAGTCCGTTCCAAGCCAAGCCTAGTCCGTTCCAAGCCAAGCCTAGTCCGTTCCAAGCCAAGCCTAGTCCGTTTCAAGCCAAGCCTATTCCGTTTCAAGCCAAGCCTAGTCCGTTTCAAGCCAAGCCTAGTCTGTTTCAAGCCAAGCCTAGTCCGTTTCAAGCCAAGCCTAGTCCGTTTCAAGCCAAGCCTAGTCCGTTTCAAGCCAAGCCTAGTCCGTTTCAAGCCAAGCCAAGTCCGTTTCAAGCCGTGCCAAGCCAAGTCCGTTTCAAGCCAAGCCTAGTCCGTTTCAAACCAAGCCTAGTCCGTTTCAAGCCAAGCCTAGTCCGTTTCAAGCCAAGCCTAGTCCGTTTCAAGCCAAGCCTAGTCCGTTTCAAGCCAAGCCAAGTCCGTTTCAAGCTGTGCCAAGCCTAGTCCGTTTCAAGCCAAGCCTAGTCCGTTTCAAGCCAAGCCTAGTCCGTTTCAAGCCAAGCCTAGTCCGTTTCAAGCCAAGCCTAGTCCGTTTCAAGCCAAGCCTAGTCCGTTTCAAGCCAAGCCAAGTCCGTTTCAAGCCGTGCCAAGCCAAGTCCGTTTCAAGCCAAGCCTAGTCCGTTTCAAACCAAGCCTAGTCCGTTTCAAGCCAAGCCTAGTCCGTTTCAAGCCAAGCCTAGTCCGTTTCAAGCCAAGCCTAGTCCGTTTCAAGCCAAGCCTAGTCCGTTTCAAGCCAAGCCTAGTCCGTTTCAAGCCAAGCCAAGTCCGTTTCAAGCCGTGCCAAGCCAAGTCCGTTTCAAGCCAAGCCTAGTCCGTTTCAAACCAAGCCTAGTCCGTTTCAAGCCAAGCCTAGTCCGTTTCAAGCCAAGCCTAGTCCGTTTCAAGCCAAGCCTAGTCCGTTTCAAGCCAAGCCTAGTCCGTTTCAAGCCAAGCCTAGTCCGTTTCAAGCCAAGCCTAGTCCGTTTCAAGCCAAGCCAAGTCCGTTTCAAGCCGTGCCAAGCCAAGTCCGTTTCAAGCCAAGCCTAGTCCGTTTCAAACAAAGCCTAGTCCGTTTCAAACAAAGCCTAGTCCGTTTCAAGCCAAGCCTAGTCCGTTTCAAGCCAAGCCTAGTCCGTTTCAAGCCAAGCCTGTTTCAAGCCAGTGTTTGGATTTTCACTTTGGATGTCAATAAACTGAACTGGGGTTCTCATCTTCAACTCGCTCTTCAGTGGACTATGTGTTACAAAGGTAAATTAATAAAAACGAATTTTTGTGTGGTTCCTGGCACATAAAATATGTTATGAACTTAACATACTTTGCACATAGTGCATCTTTTGTAAACAAATAATTTTTTTAATATTTGAATCACATAACCAGCTCCATCTGTTTGGCTTTTCTGATGCAGTAAACTTGCTCATAAGCACACACAGCATTACATGTGAAACATGAATCACAATAAAAGAGCTCAAAGACTTGTGGAAACAAGATAAAATAGCATGATTGCTTCTGCAAATATATTTTTATCCCATGTTTGCTTTTGTTAACATTATCATTTAGGTTTAGGGTCGGGTTAAGTTGTTTTCAAACACCTTAGCACTATTTGGACATTACCAAACTGGTATGATACATACAACAACCAACTTAATAAAACATGGCCAGATTCATGTTCATCTCTTTTGGATAAAACTCACTGGACATAATTTTCCAACGAGCCTCAGTATGCCTTAGAACAGAGGTTCTCAACTCTGGCCCTCGAGGTCCACTTTCCTGCAGAGTTTACCTCCAACCTTGATCAAACTCACCTGCCTGTAACTTTCTAGTAATGATGAAGAGCTTGATTAGCTTGTTCAGGTGTGTTTGATTAGGGTGTGGAGCTATACTCTGCAGGAAAATGGACCTCGAGGGCCAGAGTTGAGAACTCCTGCCTTAGACATTTAGGGACAGTTTTGGTACAGAGACAAAATGTATACAAACTTTCACTCTCAGAGCTAATGGATGAGCTCCACAATGTTCAGAGAGTGTTTTTCTTTTTCCAGCTTATAGTATCAGGAGTCAGGAGTTACAAAAGCACTAAGAGTGTTGACACCACAGCGTTCTGTTGCATTGATGAGCAATTAAGAAGTAGAGGGAAAAATGGAAAATGTATTTAGAGAAAAGTACGGAGCTGTAGTAATTGTGCTGATGTCTTCAGCATTTGACTCGTGACGCCAAAAGTGTTTGGTTCAGTGAAAGGGTGTGATGTTCTTAAAAGAGAACATTGTGCTTGTTTAAAATAAGAGCCTATTTCTTTGTTCTCTCTGCTTTGTCTTTGCAATCTTTGCTCATAGATTCTGGATACAATTTTTACAATGGCAAGTGTTTTCTTTTGGGCTGTGTGACTAATTACTCTACTTGACAATTCTGATTGACTTTGTTACGTCCCAGGATGTATGAATTTGTGTTTTATTATGGTGTATTTCATTCATAATGTGCTGCCAGTGGACCCAATGACATTCTGGGAATTGTAGTTTTTGTGGTATGTTTTGTCCTATTTCCTTGTCATTATCAAGAGGAACCAGTATTTAAGAAGATCAATAGAGTGAGCCACTGAGGGGTTTCTTCTCCCAAGAGCATGAGTGTATTGAGATGTTGCCAGTCCCAGAGAGTTGCTTTTATTGGTGTGTCTTAAGGTTAATATTGGTGCTATGGCTGTAGTGTGCAGTTTTATGTGTTAAGCTTAAATTTAAGACCAAACTTAAATGTGGTTTGGCTATAGTACGCAGCTTTGTTGAAGCAGTAGGGAGTTGGGTGCCTTTTTTTGTCCTTGTTTTTGCTAGTTAGGAAGTAAGGTAAGAATTCTTTTTTATTTGCATTTATTTTTTTACAGGTTAGCTAGATTTCTTCTGGCAGGTAGCAATCTTTTGTTTGTTATTTTGGCTTTACCCACTCCTGAAGAAATACTACTTTTATGTTATAATTGTTCACTTCGAGATCCTTTTTGCACTGTCTTCTCTTTTGCCTGAAAGAAATCAAACAATGGGAACAACTGATGGGAATGTAATGGGAATGTAACAACTGATGAAAAAAATAAATAAATAAAATTGAATAAATAATGTGAGGTTTCCCTTGGTCAAAATACTGTATAATTTAAATCTTAATTGTTAATGCCTCACAATTGTATACAGTTTGTTTTGGGTTCTGTTTACTTTTTTATTTACGTTCCGTACTAATCAATGTTTATGATGTTTACTGACTGTAACTGGGTAAATAGTAACCACTGCAAGTAGCAATTAGATCAAAATGGTATTATAACAAAGTATGACTTTACAAAAACACATTACAAAATAAAACAAAAAAATTTGAAGATATGACAAACTATTTCATAGACCATCCTTCATAATATATTGCATATTCCATATTTTTTAAATTAATAGTGCATTTAATATTTCATAAAATTAGAATTTATTTATTTATTTTTACATTTCAAATGTTCTGTTTGTGCATTTGTAAATCTTTACTATCCCTAACTAGAATTATTATTTTGCACTTTATGCTCATTTTAAGCACAGAGTGTGTGCTTTTTGCAAATGGTGAGGTCTGGTCACCGTATCCCAAAAATGAGTAAAATGAACTATAACGTAAGGAATTATTTGCATTTTTTGTCAGAATATTCTTCTACTTTTAAGGGGACATCAGTATAAAAAGAGCTCTTTTGAGCAGTAGTAGTTGGCAGGGGCAAAGCATGCTAACCAGTCAAACCGTGAGTGATTGTTCTGGTTGTCATTTCAGACAGAGAGAGAGAGAATGAGACTGTGCTAAAGACTACAGCAGAGGCAGTCGCTTAGTTTCTACGCTAATGTTCTCTGTCTACATTCACACACTCAAACAGGAAACACTCCAGACGTGTCTCCGCTAATGGTATTGGGTAATATAAAAGCTCCACTTTCTCTCCGCTGTACTCACATGATATCACAGACATTACACTTACAATTCATCCAGTCTTAATAAGCTCAGGATATTTCAGCAGGGTTTTTATTGTTTTCTACAGTCTTCCGCCTGTTTCTGAATTCGATTACATGGGGCAAAGCAATAAGCCAGCTTAGTGCGTGACACACAATGGCTTTTGCTAAGTCGCATCTTCTCCAGAGCCATTGACATGCCTTGAGTTGTGTGTGAATGCGTGAAGTTAAGCAGCATGTTTAGTGCCATTTGTCAACAACAACCTGAATATAATAGAATATGAATATCCAATGGATTTTAAACACTTTACTCCATGCCTTCTGTTTCTGATTGATACCTTAGATTTTTTTTTTGCATAAAAAGGCATAAAAACATGCATAACAGCTGATGATACTTCGAAAACACATATGCAACATTGCTAAATGCATGTCTTCTCTTGTTCTTTCCAGGCGTTGGTGTCTCCTCCTCTGCATCATGTTTAAGAACAGCTTGAAGATGCTGCTGACGGGCGGAAGAAACAACAGAAAGAGCCGAAACAGCAGCGGTCAGTCTCAACTTTCGTCTTTATCCAATAAGATATGACCTAAACATGACTTGTTTGCACATGTCTTTGTAAACTTACAGTGAGGAAAACAAATATTTGATCCCCTGCTGATTTTGTGTGTTTGCTCACTGACAAAGAAATTATCAGTCTATAATTTTAATGGTAGGTTTATTTGAACACTGAGAGACAGAATAACAACAAAAATTTCAAAAAAACTGATTAATTGATTTGCATTTTAATGACTCCGTTTGACATTTCTGGCTCTCAGGTGTCTTTTATACAGGTAACAGACTGACTCTCTTAAAGGGAGTGCTCGTAATCTCAGCTTGTTACCTGTATAAAAGACACCTGTCCACAGAAGCAATCAATCAATCAGATTCCAAACTCTCCACCATGGCCAAGACCAAAGAGCTGTCCAAGGATGTCAGGGACAAGACTGTAGACCTACACAAGGCTGGAATGGCCTACAAGACCATCAGCAAGCAGCTTGGAAGATTAGCAAATCGAAGAAACACAAAATAACTGTGTTTAACCCTTGTGCACATAGGTGCAAAATGGACAAAAATGTCAAAAATTTATATTTTTTTTCACTTTCACTGACCTCGTTTTTTTTAACCAGCATCTGTTCTATCCATAGATACCAAACATTCATTTATTTTCAGAATTGTAACCCTTTAAATGCTGGTTTGTTTGCATAATGCCACAGGTGTTTTTTTTTTTTTATGAAAAAATGGAAAATAGTAGTAACTTCCATATACTAAATGCTAAGCAGAATTTTTTTTCTTTGCTTATTAGATTTTTGGGTGTGTCAGTGAAGAACAACAACATTAATTTTGAGGCATTTATATTTTTATGTAGTGCTAGATTACAAAAAAATGTATATGCCAAATTTGAAAAAAAAAAAAAAATGGTACAATCTAGTAAAAAATGGTAAAAATGTAAAATCTGAAGCCTTGCTGACAGAATGAATGCCTATTAGTAAATATTGCATCATTTTATAGTCAAATGGCCCTGGGTTAAAAAATTGCAGTTTTAATGGTTTTCAGTGTGGACATTTTTGTCCTTAAGGTCTTGAGTGTGAGTATTTTTTGTACGAAGGGTAAAATTTATTTGAAGGAAATGAGGGTGAAATATTAAAAGTTCAATAAAAATAAACACCTGAGCCAAAATGTATGCAGTTGGCATTAACACAGGCACACTTATAACAAAAAACAAAACTGAAATGGACAAAAATGTCCATAAGGTCGTACAAGGGTTAAATATCTCCCTCGGTCTGGAGCTCCATGCAAGATCTCACCTTGTGGAGTTTCAATGATCATGAGAACGCTGAGGAATCAGCCCAGAACTACACAGATCACACAGCAGCTGGGACCATAGTCTCCAAGAAAACAATTGGTAACACACTACACCGTGAAGGACTGAAATCCTGCAGCGCCCACAATGTCCCCTGCTCAAGAAAGCACATGTACAGCCCAAATGAAGTTTGCCAATCAACATCTGAATGATTCAGAGGAGAACTGGGTGAAAGTGTTGTGGTCAGATCAGACCAAATTCGATTTCCTCTGTATGTGGAGGAGGAGGAATGCTGTCTATGACCCCAAGAACACCATCCCCATCGCCAAACATGGAGCTGGAAACATTATGCTTTGGCGGTGTTTTTCTTCTAAGGGGACAGGACAACTGCATCAAAGGGACAATGGACGGTGCCATATACCGTCAAATCTCAATTGAGAAACATTGAAAATGGGTGGTGGATGGGTATTCCAGCATGACAATGAGCCAAAACACACGGCCAAGACAACAAAGGAGTGTCTCAAGAAGAAGCACATTGCGGTCCTGGAGTGGTCTAGCCAGTCTCCAGACCTTAACCCCATAGAAAATCTGAGGAGGGAGCTGAAGGTTCGAGTGTCCAAAAGTCAGCCTCCAAACCTTATTGACTTGGAGAGGATCTGCAAAGAGGAGTGGGACAAAATCCCTCCTGAGATGTGTGCAAACCTGCTGGACAACTACAAGAATCATCAGACCTCTGGGATTGCCAACAAGGGTTTTGCCACCAAGTCCTGTTTTGCGAAGAGGTCAAATGATTATTTCACTCATTAAATGCAAATCAATTTATAACTTTTTTGAAATGCAATTTTCTGGATATTTTTGTTATTCTGTCTCTCACTGTTCAAATAAACCTAGCATTAACATTATAGACTGATAATTTCTTTGTCAGTGGGCAAACACACTGAATATGTGAAAAATCATCAGCTTTTGGACGTTAATATCAAATGCAGTCGCCCCAGGCTGGTAATACAGAAGCATATAAAAGAACGAACAGCCTAAAGCCTCCGTTATCCATCAGGCCTCAGTTCTGCAGGACATTCTGCCAGTATATGTGTTTCCATATGCTTCCTAATCTAACAGATGTGCAGCAGGCACCGCATGAGACGAATAGTTTCAGAGGCACGTCCACAGGCCATCCGCTGACCGTCTGATGTGTGTTATTACACACAACACTTGAAACAATCACAAGCTCCAGACAGACTGGCCGACAGCAGCACAGTGTCCGGATGCACAGGTTTTATCATTTCGCCACAGAACAAAACCCTGATTAAACTGGTGAGAGAATCAATATCTGGATTTGCCGGGGTACTGGCTTCAGATCTTTGAAAGATATTCAGAGATGTGTTTGAGACACTAAGTACCAAACAAACTAGACTTTCATGAGCAGAACGGCATGTTCTGGTTTGTTTGATGTGTGAAATAGCCAGGATTTATGATTAAGTAAAGATCAACAAATGTCCAGATGCTGACGAATGATCCAGTGATGCCAATGATCTGATTTAATCCAAACTTAAAATCCGGGAAGCTGTGCTAAACTCTGAACAGTGTGCTGAAAAAATGATTGACAAATGAAAGAAAAGTCATAAGATGAAAACGACTGAAACGAACTGGCAGCCTCTCAGACTGATTTTTTAAATAGTATATTATTGTGGCTTAAACCATTTCAGATTTAGGGTCATTGACAAATAAAGATTAAAAAAAAGATTATTTAAGAAAATGTTTAAAAATGTGGCTAAAAAAGACATTAGAATGCTTGTTTTGATATAGTTTTCATAAACTTTTAACTGAAATTTAAATTTAAAACTGTCAAATCAAAAATACTATTAGGAATATTAAAAATATGTCAGTGTGCACACGTTAATCATTATTTTAAAACATGTTTAAGTACATTCTTCAAAAGTTATTATTTTAAGAGATGTTTACACTTTACAGTCTCTTTAGACTCAGAATTACGCACTTCTATGGCAGCACTGTTAACATTTAAAATCAATCTGTTTAATTTGAGTAATCAGTAAGGAAAACCACAATATGACAGTCACAGTCGTTATGCAAATAGCTAAATTAAAACCTAAAATTGAAGCTCATTTAGTTTATTTAGCAGGACATCAAACAATGATTATCTAACTGTGTGCTAGCCACAATAAACTATGTATTACTGCATGACTTTAATTCTTTTTTTTTTAGACGTTGCATTATTAATACATTCCAATAGTACAATAGTCAATTGTTAGAGATATTAACCCTCTGGTTGTGTTCAGATTCCTGTCACATCTTTGGTGTTCCCAGTCAAAAATTACGCAAAAAATCGTAGGTGAAAAAAATATTTTTTATGAATAATTTTCACAATATGAGTTTAAAAAAATCTAAAAATTTGCACTGCTTATCACTCTAGTATGATTTAGTGTTTAATCAGAAAGTTTGCTTTTGAATGCTTTTATTTTGTATAAAATTGCAAAAAGTCACACTTGAGGTGTTCCCGGGTCAAAAATGACCGGACTCCAAACAACTGCTTATAAATTTCTCATTATGCTATATTATCAGCAAATATTGGATTCAATCTTTTTGTCAACTTGTTTTCTTTCATTTAGGACTGGTTTTGTGTTTCTATTTGCATCTGAGTAATCTTAGGCCTCATTTATCCAAAAGTAGGTGCCTCATTTTTAAATGGAAAAAAAATGAATGAATCATTTTGACAATATTAAACAAAAACATTCTAAAAAAAACAATTGCACTGTTTGTCACACTAGTGTGCTTTAATGTTTAATCAGGAAGTTTGCTTTTAAATGCTTTTATTTTGTACAAAATTGCACTAAGTCACACTTGTCAAAAAATGGCCAGCCATTGAAAGTGAATGGGGAAGATCACAAAGCACACTAATGTGATAAACACTGCAAATTTTTTAGAATTTTGTTTAATATTGTGAAAATTATTCATTATTTATTTTTTTTTCACTCAAAAATTGAGGTGCCTACTCTCAGATAAATGAGGCCTACGATTAATCAGATGCAAATAGAAACACAAAACCAGTCCTAAATGAAAGAAAACAAGTTGACAAAAAGATTGAATCCAATATTTGCTGATAATAAAGCATAATGAGAGATTTATAAGCAATTGTTTGGAGTCTGGTCATTTTTGACCCGGGAACACCACAAGTGTGACTAGGTGAAATAAAACCCACAAAAAATAACGAAAAACAACAAAGTCAGGAAGTTTGAGTCCAATGCGATAACGTTAACTAGTATTTTTGGGAAAAAGAAAATCATTTCCAGGTCAGGTTGACCCGAACACAACTAGAGGGTTAAGCAGAAATATTGAGTGTTTTTTGAGTGTTTGATGTTGTAGGGTTCAGGTGATATAAAAAGGTGAAATTCCAAGTTTACAAAATCTAATTCAGAGTTCGGTGAGAATGTCTGGGTAGATGTTGGAATCTCCTAATTATGCTAATTACAATATAAATGAAACCTCTCTGATTGCATCACATGACTTGGTATCATGCTTCAAACTTGTATGAGTCTTTTTTTGTTGTTGTTGAACACAAAAGATGTTGTTGTGAAGTTTGTTGGTAACCAAACAGTTGACGGTAGCCATTGATTTCCATTTTTTTCCTCCATACTATGGAAGTCAATGGGTACCGTCAACTGCTTGGTTGCCAACATTCTTCTTTTGTGTTTAACAGAAGAAGGAAACTATGAAGAAGAACCCTCTAGGAACAAGTTCAAGATGAGTCATTTCACTTTAAAAGCTGTCATCATCTCTTATGCATATATGCATATTATGCATATAAAAGAAAATGAACTGAGGTCAATTAGTTTTCAGTTGGTTTCTTCTGGTCTAAATTGGCAGTTCTTGGGCAGAATAAGCTGCAAAGTGAACAGATTTTATAGCGATAGTAAAAAGTCTGATACATGAATCAACAGAAAAGCAAAAGAAAAAACAGAGCAGGATTTTTCTGGTGATGTTTTCTGTGCTGCGTCTCAAGACCGTACTCCCACCAGAGCTGCTTTAGTCAGCATTAGGTGCTGAGATCATAGATATAATGTTACACTGATGTCTGAAGCCTTTTGCCAAGACATGTGCAGTGTTTCTGTTTCTATGTTAAATCCTTGGTTTGATATAAAAAGACCAGACCATGCATCTATGACCTTATGATTTTGAACATGTGGAAAATGCAGACAGAATTGTGGAATGCATTGAAGAACTTGAAAACATTATGACAGAAATATATTACTATTGTGCAGTCTGAGTAATAGTAGCAATAATACAGTTTTAATTTAAACTGTAAATCTGTTGTGCAGCACTTTGCCTAAAAATATGTTATTCACATTCACATCTAATTCAATTACATAAAAAAATAATAATAATAAATTGTCAAAAAATGATTAAAATTATAAAATAATTGTCAGTTTTATGCATTTTTAGCACTGTTTTTCATTAAAATAAAATCATAAAACAGAATCCAGAGAACAAAAAACAGACAATACTAAATCTTTAAGAAAAAACAACCCCACATTTTATAGTGCTCTATTATTGTTATTGTTTTATTTAATTTTTTAATGAATTAAAATTATTAACACCCTTTGTAATAATAAAATAAAATTCAAACAGAATTTAGAAAAGTTAAAACATAAAATACAGAATTTCTGATAAAAATGTTTTTAATAATTGATTATTATTTAAAACATTTATTAAACAATTTTAATAAAATATTAAATGGTTAAAATGTTACGAATTCAATAAGAAAAAGCGGTAACACTTTCTATGACGCTTCCCTATTTATAACACATTATAAGTGTATTTCGAAGGCATTATAATGAATGCATAATGCATTATAAAAAACCTTATTTATTATATCATCTCATGAATAATCATAACAACAATTATAATACATTATAATACTTGTGTATTTGAGATTATAACTTAAGATTCTGATTGTTTATAACACACAATGGACGCCATATTAATTCAACTTAATTTATAATGGACTATATCATATTACATTTATTTTTGACATTTATATTACGTTTTACATTGACTATAAGCAACTTTGCAACAACATGTCAACTAACACTCCTTAGAGTATAAGTAGACTTAGGTGAAGGTTAGGCTAGGTAGAAGTGGTCTTTGTATGCTTAAAGATATGAGACTTATAATACATTAGAACTATGATGAGGTAATTAAAAGCTATAACCACAAATAAGTGAAAATCATAACACATTAAATCTGTTCTTATGAATACTCATGAGATGATATAACATATAAGTTTTTTTTATAATGCATTATGCATTCATTATAATGTCTTAAGAATACTCTTATAATGTATTATAAATATGGGCTTCATAGAAAGTGATATTGAAAAAGATTTTATTAGTCAGCTTCAATAAGCAGAAGCAGGAGAACATACAGTATTTGACCTCACTATTTTAATGTACATTAGAATTGTTAGTAGTTGCAAAGCTCTCATTCTTTCTGTCTTTCTGTATATACATCTATAAGAGCCACATGTATTTACCAGCATCAATGCTTCATAGTCTGTCTTTGCCTGTTTAGTGCCCTTCGCCCATATAATGATGATGATGCTCAGCTGTTCAAATGCCACTTCACTTTCAGACAAACTTTTCCACATACTTCTATCTGCTTTTTTCACTCGCTCTTCCTCTAATGGACTTGTTTCTATTTGTATCATCTTGCTTTACATCTATATATCATACCCGTCCAGCCTGATGAATTTGTGCACATGTGTAATAATCTCTTTTGTTTTATTCATGATCAACATTAATCATTGTGCCACAGTGTTTTAAAAGTGGTAAAGACAGAATAATACAGACAAGCAGATTACCATTTATGTGAATGTATTAAGCAAAGTATAATAATGTCAGTCAGGAATAAAGATGTCCAAGATGATAAAGTAGTCTTTTTAATATTTTATGTTTAAATTATACATTATTTTTGGTTAGGTTTATATGGTTTTCTGCAAAAAACAACAACAACAACAACAACAACTTATCACTAAAATATTAGTGACCTGAAAACATAAGGTTATGCAAAATATTAATAAAATAAGTATATATATATATATTAGTACATTCCGTATTTATATTCAACTACTGTACCAATATTTTTGAGTCATGAATATTTTTTATAGTTTTAAAGTTTTTTTTTTTTATAGTTACTCAACTTGACATGAACGAAATATAACTTCATGAGGTCAACATGTTTATTTATTTATTTATTTATCCATTAATTTATTAAATATATATTTTAAGAATTGGTCAGATGACAACAAAATAGCTTTCTGAATGTAGGTTTGTCTACACTGACTTCAATTTAGGCACTTTTATTTTTCCTTTCCAAATATTTCTGCAGTGCTTTTTATAAAAAACAATAAAATATTTTCTTATAAAATATATTCTTCTTCTATTTCCCACCCACTCACTTCTCTTGCTGACAAATTGGATAAAGACAAAAGGATAATTTAAGACAAATCATAAAGGTTATTGATGCTCTGTACAGTTTTTCACTCTTTTTTATCTTTTTCTTTTAGGGTTATAAATCATTTTTATTTTATTTTATAATGTTTTCTGAGGTGCATTTATAAGGTAGCATTTCTCAAGTTTTTTATATATATATTATATATATATATAAGACATTAAGATGTCCACATCAAAAGAAATTTACAAAAGTGATTTTAAGTCCATAGAAAGCACATTAAATGTAAGTAAAGTGTCTACTTTTAAGGTTTCAAGGTTTTTGGAGAATAAAATGTCAAAATTTGGTTGAAATAATGTTACATTGTCATTCAGTGTAACACAATATTTGTGTAAAAATTCAAACAACATGCTTATTCTGACTTGTACATATTAAAATATATTAAGGAAGTATATTACATTTTATTGTGTTTTAAATGAGTAAAACAATTCTTACTGAAAATAGGCAAAACTTAGGCTAAAAATTTAGAATTACAACAAATTAGTGTTTGGGGTGAAAGGAA
Source organism: Garra rufa (assembly GCF_049309525.1). NCBI lineage: Eukaryota > Metazoa > Chordata > Actinopteri > Cypriniformes > Cyprinidae > Garra > Garra rufa. The sequence continues at coordinate 749,384 of NC_133382.1, forward strand.
TTAGTCCTTTAATATGTCAAAATTGATTTTTGTTGCAAATAGCCTGACAATATTGTTACACTGAATGACAGTTTAGTAAATGTCTTCTGTAAATCAGGGAAAAAATGCATGATATTTATTATTTGCTCAGAAAAACAAAAACAAAAATGCAATTAAATTAAACAGAAAACTTTTAAATATTTTTTGGAAAAACAACAATTTAAAGCATTGTTATACTTATTGTTTTTATGCTTAAACCCGTTTTCCTTTTTCGTCTTTGACCAATATATATATATATATATATATATAAAAAACAAAAGGAGCTTGTCTCTCTTAAACCTCAGTGTGAACATCATAAGCACTCTCATTGTGTAACAGGTTGCAGTGCTGATCATTTTATTAAGCTCAAAAACGCAGTGATCTCACCATTTCTTCACCGTCACGAATGCTTTCGTCACAAGGAACACATTGACAGCTCCTGCCATTATAAAGGAAACATCTTTGCTCAAGATCAAGGAACGGTTGATTCTCTTGATCTGTGTTTAATCTGTATTTCCTATAGCTCCCTCAGGTCTTTTTCTTCCCCCTCTCCTTCACTTTTATCCTCAGCCTTCTTCTACAATTACAGATAGATTTCAGTGTCTAGTTTATAGTTTATTTATATAGTTCTCAGTATAGTTTATTATTTATTATTTATTTAAAATGTCTGTCTGTCTGTCTGGTTCCAAAATATGTGTTCTTTCCCGTCTCAGTGTTTTGTGTGTTTCTGTTAGACGCAGGGGAAAATCAATGCAGTACATATTGCAATGCTCTTTCCTCACAATATTGGATCGATTTTGGCCAGAGTTTGCTAGAATTAGTAGCATCAAATCTTTCAAAAGTATTCAGGGTTTTGTGAAACTTAGTAGCAAATAAACTAGATATCCATGAAATGGTTATTTAATGTTAATAGTTACTAAAAACTTTGATTATATACACACTTTCTGCTATTTTCTGTCTTTTTTTCACCATAGAAACTAGCTTGCCATTATTTAACTGTATTTTTTTATTCTAATGTGTTATTGTGGTTTAATAGGTTTCATTTATACCAACTTAATCACATTACATATCAGTCACACTGCAAAAAATGCTTTTCTAACTTAGATTTTTTGTCTTGTTTCCAGCAAAAATATCTAAAAATTCTTTAATTTAAGAAAGATTTTCTAAACAAGTAAAAAAAAATTGTTTTCAGAAAAAGAAAAAAAAAACAAGTCACGTTTTTGCTTAGAACAAGCAAAATAATCTGCCAATGGGGCAAGAAAAAAAGATCTTATTTCAAACAGAAAACGAGATTATTTTTCTTACCCCATTGGCAGATTATTTTGCTTGTTTCAAGCAAAAACGCACTTGATTTTGGCTTGTTTTTTCTGAAAACAAGACAATCATTTTTACTTGTCTAGAAAATTCTTCTTGATTGAAGAATTTTTAGATATTTTAGCTGGAAACAAGACAAAAAATCTAAGTAAGAGATGTGGATCAGATCATATGCTGTTTAATTAAATGTCTGGCTGAATGAGAATGTCTGCTTGATAGAAGGTTTGATATAACTCATGAAATCTCATAGCAATGGCATATTAACTTACATCTGTGATGAAACACATTGTAACACTTGGTACATCCAACCCTTCGAAGGAAACACAATAGGTGTCATATCATGGGATTCCAAGACGTTCCCACACCTGTGACTTAGTGAGACTCTTAAAGAAATAGTTCACCCAAAAATAACATTTTCTGAAAATACACTCCCCTCAGGCCATTAAAGATGTAGATGAGTTTGTTCCTTCATCAGATTTGGAGAAATATGTCATTCCATCACTGTCTCACCAATGGATCCTCTGGAGTGAATGGGTGCCGTCAGAATGAGAGTCCAAACAGCTGATAAAATCATCACAATAATCCACACCACTCCAGTCCATCAGTTAACATCTTGAGAAGACAAAAGCTCAAACACATCCATCACTAAGACATTTTAAAATAAAATACTAAAGTCCATAATCTATAATAACGCTTCCTCCAGTGAAAAAGTTCATCTTCTGTTGTCTCTCACATCAAAATTCAGCCTTAATCTGTGCATATTTCTCTCTTGATTCAGACCAGACCACTTTATTATGAATTATGGACTTATTGTATTTTATTTTAAAATGCCTTAATGATGGATTTGTTTCAACTTTTTTGTTGTGTTCTAGATTTAAGTAATAATCCACCCAAAATCATATCCTAAAAATGTATTAAAAAATGTAGATGAGTTTGTTTGTTCATCAGATTTGTAGAAATGTGTCATTCCATCACTCTGCAGTGAATGGGTGCCGTCAGAATGAGAGTCCAAACAGCTGATAAAAACATCACAATAATCCACACCACTCCAGTCCATCAGTTAACATCTTGACAAGACAAAAGCTGAAACAAATCCACCAATAAGAGTCTTTAATCTATAATAGCACTTCCTCCATGGGAAAATTGGTCTGGTTTGAATTAGGAGAGAAATCTGCACAGATCTAAACAGCTCTTAGATATATGTGGCTGGATTTTGATGTGAGAGACAACAGGAGATGGACTTTTTCACTGGAGGAAGCATTATTATGGATTATGGACTTGTAGTTTAGACATTAAAATGTCTTAATGATGGATTTGTTTCTCAAGATGTTAACTGATGGACTGGAGTTGTGTGTATTACTTGTGGATTATTGTGAAAAATGCTTTTTATACTTAGATTTTTTGTCTTGTTTCCAGCCAAAATATCAAAAAATTCTTAAATCAAGAAGGATTTTCTAGACAAGTAAAAATGATTGTCATGTATTCATTTTCAGAAAAAACAAGTCAAAATTAAGTGTGTTTTTGATTGAAACAAGCAAAATAATCTGCCAATGGGGTAAAAAAAATATTCTTGTTTTCTGTTTGAAATAAGATTTTTTTGCTATGTTCTAAGCAAAAACTCACTTAATTTTGACTTGTTTTTTCTGAAAACAAAAAAATATATTTTTTACTCGTCCAGAAAATCCTTCTTGATTTAAGAATTTGAAGATATTTTGGCTGGAAACAGCAAGTAAGAAAGGCATTTTTTGCAGTGTATCAGCTGTTCCCTTTCGATACTTTCACTCGTACTGCGTCTGTAAAGACGCTATGGGAAAAGCTCCTTTTCTCCTGAGACTGAAGCATTTCAATAACGCAGTGTAACTGCACGGCCATTGGTTCGTGCAGTGTTAAAGAAACGAACCAATGGCTCGGCAGCGGAGATGCACAAACCTATGGCGATGATTCGCGCCCGATCGCGCCAAAAGGGGCGGAGCATCTGGCTATATAAGCGAGCATTTCGCCATAGGGAACTCAGATCCTTCTTCTTCAGCGACGACTTCTGATCTTCGCAGAGACTGACTACGCAGACTTCGCTCAAGCAAGCCTCTTCTTCGCCGTTGACGAGCCTCGCAGCGGATCTTCACTGCTCGGCGGATTGACGCTCCGGAGCTGATTCCCTGCTGCTATCCGGCGAACATCTAAAAGAGCAAATTAAGAGCAAATTTCTACGGCGTTGTTCCAAATGCCACGGCGTTTTTGTCGCTCGTGCAGAGCCCCTCTGCACGCCGCTGACACTCACGCTGAGTGCGTCTCGTGCCTGGGTCACGCCCACGCTGAGGCTGCGCTCAATGAGACGGAATGTTCCCACTGCGGGAATATGAGTCTCACTTCCCTCCGCTCGCGGCTAGCTTTCTTTTCAGAGAGCGACGCCGCTTCTCGCGCCCTCCCGCTTACTTCCTCGCAAGAGCCTGCTAGGAAGAAGCAGCGGGGCAAGAGATCTAAGAGCGTGGTGACAGGCGAGCTCACGCCGGCTCAGACCCCGCGTGCCTCGCCTTCACCACATGGAGAGGAATCGCCAGTTCTCTTCCTGCATCCTGACCAGCGTCCCTCTGCGGCTGCGAGCGATCTGGTCTCCTTCGGAGGAAGCGAATGCGAGGATGACAGCATGTCATTGGCCGCATCTGACGCAGAGGAGTTGTCGGGCTCTTCCCATGACCCCGCCCCCTTGCCGTCTGCGCAATCCAGCGCCGCCAGCGCCGGTATGGACGCCGAACTGTTCCGCGTCCTATCTAAAGCTGTTGAGGAGCTGGATCTTCAATGGTCTCCTCCCGAGGAGCCCTCTAGGAGCCGGTTGGACGAATGGTTTCTGCCGGGGCGCCGCCAGGCCCCTCGTCAGCGAGCTTCACCATTCTTCCCCGAAGTCCACGACGAAATCTCTAAGTCCTGGCGTGCTCCATACTCCGCCCGCCTTCATACTTCCTCTTCTGCTGCCCTCACCACGGTCGATGGCGCTGAGGAAAAGGGCTACGAGAAGCTGCCCCCGCTGGACGAGTCAGTTGCTGCGCACCTTTGCCCGCCCACCGCTATCGGTTGGAAGGCGAGGGCGTCACACCCGTCTAAGCCTTGCAGGACGACCTCTACCCTCGCTGGACGAGCGTATTCGTCTGCTGGACAGGCAGCTTCAGCGCTTCACTCTATGGCGGTACTCCAGGTGTACCAAGCAAAGCTCCTCCGCGGTCTGGACGAGTTGAACCTGGACGATTCCCCGCTCAGAGAGATACGTAGCGCTACGGATTTGGCGTTACGCGCCACGAAGATGACGGCTCAGGCGATCGGGCGATCGATGGCCAGTTTAGTGGTGCTGGAGCGCCACTTGTGGCTTAACTTGACGGAGATCAAGGACGCGGATAAGGTCGCCTTCCTTGACTCCCCCATCTCGCCGACCGGCCTGTTCGGCCCAGCTGTCGAGGGTTTCGCGGAGCGCTTCACCGCGGCGCAGAAATCGTCCCAAGCTATGCGACATTTCCTGCCCAAACGCTCGAGCTCTGCAACGGCTCCTAGTCGCCCCAAGCCGGCGCCGACTCAGCAGCCTGCGAAAGCCACGCCCCCAGCTGCGCAACCAGCGCCTCAGACGGAGCTCCGTCCTCGGTCACGCCCAGCCAAGCGCTTTCCCTTCCCTAAGCGTCAGGGACCTCGGCCAAGAGTGGTGCTGGACCAGGCGCCGCCAGCGTCTTCCTGATCTCAACAGCAGGAAGAGGGAGGGGCCAAGTCTCGCAGCAGCCGGACCAGCCCCCAAAGTGCCTCTTTTAAGCCCTTCTACACTCCGTTCTGTTCCGAGTGTAAGGGAACTCATGTTTGTAAAAAATGTAGCTGTAACTCACGGGCCCTTTATATCAGTGCCCTTACAGCAAACCGCTGTGATAGCGGGAAAAATAAAAAACAAACATTTTCAAGAAAAGAGCAAATTTCCTCTTCCAATGCTTTCAGACAGCATACAGCTGTGCGAACCATTGCAGCCCCTAGCGACACGATCCGCGGCATGGCAAGCCATCCCCGGAGTGTCAAAATGGGTTTTGGGTATAATAGAACGAGGCTATGTACTCCAGTTCGCTCGAAGACCTCCTCGCTTTCATGGTGTGATCACCACCTCAGTTCGCAGCAAAGACGCAGACGTCTTGCGATTGGAGGTAAAGAATCTGTTGGCCAAGGGCGCCGTGGAAACGGTCCCCCCAACACAGAGCGAGTCAGGTTTTTACAGCCGTTACTTCCTCGTTCCAAAGAAGGATGGCGGTCTACGCCCCATCCTCGACCTCAGACAGCTGAATCGCGCCCTCATGAGACGGCCGTTCAGAATGCTTACACTAAAACAGATCCTCTCGCAGATACGCAAAGGGGACTGGTTTTGTTCACTAGATCTGAAGGATGCATACTTCCACATTCAGATCGCCCCCCATCACAGGCAATTCTTGAGATTCGCCTTCGAGGGAGTGGCATATCAATATACAGTCCTTCCGTTCGGACTGTCGTTAGCCCCTCGCACGTTTACAAAGTGCATGGACGCAGCACTTTCCCCTCTGAGACAGATGGGAATCCGCGTCCTGAACTATCTGGACGACTGGCTCATCCTAGCCCAGTCAGAAAGCGAGCTAACACACCACAGAGCCTTAATCCTCAGCCACTTAGAGTGCCTAGGACTCAAGGTCAATTTTGCCAAGAGCGTGCTGTCTCCCAGCCAACGCATTGCGTTCCTGGGAGCAGTTTTCGACTCATGTCAAATGAAGGCAGCAGTTGCGCCGCAGAGAGCCCAAGCCATTCGCAGGCTCGCGGCTTCCTTCAAAATAGGAGCCCTTCGCCCTCTCAAGGTTTTTCAGAAGATGCTCGGCCTTATGGCCTCAGCATCTCCAGTACTTCAGTTGGGTCTGCTTCAGATGCGCCCCCTGCAGTTCTGGTTGAAACCAAAGGTTCCTCCTCAAGCGTGGCGTTTGGGACGCCAGCGCATCAAGGTAAATCGGGCCTGTATAGCAGCCCTGGCTCCTTGGAGGTGCGCTCAATGGATGGAACAGGGCGTTCCCCTGGACTTGGTGGTCAGAAGGAAAGCGGTCTCGACAGACGCCTCCAACTTAGGTTGGGGGGCGCTGTGCGACGGCCAGCCTGCTTTCGGCCTATGGTCGAAAGCGGAGAGTCGCCTTCACATCAACTGCTTGGAAATGCTAGCAGTGTGTTTAGGCCTTCACACCCTTCTACCTGCGCTGAAGGGTCACCATGTCTTAGTCCGTTCGGACAGCATGACAGTGGTGTCCTTCATAAATCACCAAGGGGGCCTCTCGTCGAGACGTCTATTTACGATGGTAGAACGTCTCCTGAAATGGGCTCAGCTGCACTTCCGCTCTCTAAGAGCGACGCATGTGCCAGGCAAACTGAACCAGGGAGCAGACATGTTGTCTCGGAGCAACGTCTCCTCAGACGAATGGACGCTTCACCCTCACACGGTTCAGCAAATATGGGCTGTCTTTGGCAGGGCGCGAGTAGATCTTTTCGCCTCAAAAGACAATCATCACTGCCCAATTTATTTTTCGAAGGAACAGGACGCATTGACCCAAGAATGGCCCAATCTCCTGTTATACGCATTCCCTCCTATCGCTCTGCTGCCACAGGTCATCAGGCGAGTGCGGGAACAGAAACTCAAAGTCCTGTTAGTGGCTCCATTCTGGCAGAACCAGCATTGGTTTCCAGATCTTCCCAGGCTGCTCTCAAGAGCACCATGGCCCGTGCCACTGAGACGAGATCTCTTAACACAGGCGAACAGAACGATTTGGCACCCCCAACCGGAATTGTGGGCGCTGCACGTTTGGGCTCTAGACGGGAGCCTTTAAGTCTCCCTGAGTCGGTTTTGAGTACTATTTCACAAGCTAGAGCACCCTCTACGAGGCGGCTCTACGATCTCAAGTGGTCTGTCTTTTCCGCCTGGTGTTCCACCCGCGGTACGGACCCAATTTTATGTGACATATCTGTGATATTGTCCTTCTTGCAAGAGCTGTTGGATAAGGGGAGATCCCCCTCCACGCTCAAGGTCTATGTTGCAGCTATAGCGGTATTCCATGACCTTGTAAACGGTCAATCTGTGGGAAGAAACGACTTGGTCGTTCGTTTCTTAAAGGGGTCAAGGCGGATTAATCCCCCTCGCCCCATCACGGTTCCGTCTTGGGACTTACCCACAGTGTTGAGGGCCCTGAAGGGCCCTCCCTTCGAACCGCTTCAGTCCATAGGCCTTCGCCCCCTGACGTTGAAGACTGCCCTGCTATTGGCATTAGCATCAGTCAAACGCATGGGTGATTTACAGGCGCTCTCTGTGAGCCCCGTTTGCTTGGAATTCGGGCCAAATGACTCTAAGGTCATCCTGAAGCCAAAGCATGGGTATGTTCCCAAAAGTCTCTCTACACCCTTTAGAGACCAGATTATTTCCCTTTTGGCTCTTCCTCCTACGGAGCAAGACCAGGGATTTAACCCTCTCTGCCCTGTCAGGGCTCTGAGATGTTATATAGAGCGTTCTGCCCCTTTTAGGCAGTCAGAACAGCTGTTTGTATGTTTTGGTGGCCGCACCAAGGGGTGTTCGGTCACAAAACAGAGATTATCCAAATGGATTGTGGAAGCCATCACGCTGGCTTACTCCTCTTTGGGCCTACAATGTCCCATGGGAGTAAGGGCCCATTCAACGAGGGGCATCGCCTCGTCTTGGGCGTGGTCTAGCGGGGTTTCCATTGCAGAGATTTGTGCGGCGGCAGGCTGGGCCTCACCGTCCACATTTGCTAGATTTTATAACTTGGACGTTCCAGTCTTACAGACTCGGGTCCTTTCCACATAGTGGTATGTGTTACCAGTATGTTATATGTAGTGCGTCTTGGCCTCTGTGGAGCTCCAAGTGTACTTATTCCTTGGAACGGATGTTTATCAGGCTATCTGATCGAACAAATTGGCCCTTATTAGCCCTTTAGTGCTAGGGTCATGTTAGTCGTTCCTCTACCTTAAGCACGGCGGGATTGTACTGGTTCCCCATAGCGTCTTTACAGACGCAGTACGAGTGAAAGTATCGAAAGGGAACGTACTCGGTTACTTTCGTAACCTCGGTTCCCTGAGATACGGGAACGAGTACTGCGTTGCTGGCCGTGCTAGGTAGCTGCACGACTCAGTCGTCGCTTCAGTCGAAGTACCTGAGT